>NC_031970.2:4090971-4390971 GCF_001858045.2 Oreochromis niloticus
AAGGAAATGCCAGCAGATACACAAAGCTAAGGCAAAAATGACATGCCTAGCAATATTTAAAAATAGGGATACAGACACACACACACACACAGAGACACATAACCCATGTTCAGAAAACAATGTGTACAAACATAGATGCAAGCATAAACACAGACATACAAACATAAACACACAAGGGCACACAGAGACAAACAGAGCATGAAGTGTCCTGTATGTTTCCATGCCAGTCTGGTCAAGTTGAATCCACTGATTAACACAAACACAAACAAAAACACAAACACAAACACACACACACACACACGAAGAGAAAGGTAAGTTTCTAAGTCAATCAAGCAGCCTGGGAGCTGCTAAATTTGAATCCACCAATCAGAGAGGCTGTGTACTTTTTCCCGCCAAAACTGGTGCACCTGTTTTTACATACACGCAGCACAGAGACAGGATTTGTGCTGTCTATTTTCCATAGTGAGGATTCCCTTCAAACAAATGGCTATAATTTCCTAACCGTAGGGGCTAGAGCAGTCATTCTTACACCGTTTTGTTCAGAAGAGATGGGGGAATCTTGAAATGTTGACCATTTAAAATACAAATATCAAATATTAAAAATATATAACATAGATGATTGGTTGGCTTAGAAGCCATGAAGGCCCCAATACGCAAATTTGAATGTGCCAGGCCTCAGATATGATTGGCTGGCTGGGAAGCCATGAAGCCAACAATATGCAAATTTGAATGTGCCAGGCCTCAGATATGATTGGTTGTCTTAGAAGCCATATAAAGAGCAGTAAAACTGTACTATGATTTGGTAGAAAAACTATAATTAATCAAAAATACTATATTAAGTACAAATCCTATAAAATGGCAGAAATAGTATGATTACTGAAAAAAAAATAAATACTGAAAAGCAGCAGAAATGCTATGACTTAGCACAATAGTAATAACTTAAATAGAAAAATTGGAAAAGCAAAATGAACAGCTGAAAAAATGCTGAACATTCTAAGCGTCCCTCAAATGTAATTGTTAAATGAAAAAAAAAATCAGCAAAAAAAAGTATAACAGTCACACAATCAAAAATATGGACACATATGGAAACACACAAGCACAGAGAGACACACAGGATCAAATTCAGTCAACCAGTCTAAATATATTGAATTTAAATCACACAATAAGATGCTCCCATAAAAACTCTCTCTCGCCCTCTCTTTCTCTCTCTCTCTGTCACACACATACACACACACACCTACACACACACACACACACACACACACACACACACACACACTAGCAGCAGCAGCAGCCAAACAGCCTGGGAGCTGCTGAATTTGAATCCACCAATCAGAGAGGCTGTGTACTTTTTCCCGCCAAAACAGGTGCACCTGTTTTTACACACATGCAGCACAGAGACAGGATTTGTGCTGTCTATTTTTCATAGTGAGGATTCCCCTCAAACAAATGGCTATAATTTCCTAACCGTAGGGGCTAGAACAGTCATTCTTACACCGTTTTGTTCAGAAGAGATGGGGGAATCTTAAGGTGTTGACAATTTATCTTAACAATATGAATTATTGAAGATATTTGACTTCTAATGCACCATAACTGAGTAGAGGCAAAGCGAAAACTGTCTTGACTTGCCCTCAAATAATGCTTTCTAACTCTAAATCTATTTGGAGTATCGATATCATTCTTTCACCGTAAGAGACAGCAGGCTTTGGTGAACAGTCATGGAAATTTTCAGGTCTGTGTGGAAATCCATCAAAAAGATATGACGAGAGAAAAAAGTGGTTCATTTCCAGAGTTTGAAATCTGAAGAAATCTGAGCGAGGGACGAATTTCCTACCCTCAAACAAACCCAATTCATGGCCAAATGGTAATAGGTGAGAAAGAAATTCTTGAATTGTGAGCGTCAGGAGTGTCTGAAGATATACTGGCACAAGCCTCATGTCTTAACTTCCCTGCGTTAAGGAGATATGACGATTTGAAAATGCCTCTCATTAGAGAAATCCAGCGGTGATTTTGAACAAGCTCTCCATTGACTTTCTATGCAGAGTTTCCAGACTTTCTGTTGGTCTGAGGAGATTTGCGAAAATTCTATTATACAGAAATACTGTAATCAGCACATATACTGTAACATGACAGAAATTCCTCCACTTAGTAGTAATACTATAACATAACACAAATATTATGATTTGGCACAAAAACCATGATTTGGCAAAATACTATGATTGAGCAGATGTACTAAGATGTAGTAAAAGTACTTTGATTTAACAGAAATACAATTATAGAGGAGTAATACTTTAAAATGGGAGAAATATTGATACACACACACATACACAGAGCCTAAAGGGAACAGTATTTGTGCCATGGAGTGTTAACAAGAATCTGAGGTCCATATTAGAAAAGCTGCTAAAATCATAAAAGTTTGCAGAATTGTAATAAATGATCAATATGAATTAGTGGTCTGTGACAGTGTATTAATTTGTAGGGAAAAAAACATGTTGACCAAGGTGGAATTGAACCCACGACCTTTGGGTTGCAGACCTGTGTCATTACAAACTGTGCCACTGGGAAAGAGAACGAGTGCCTGGAAAACAGGGTGATGAGCAGTCAGAATTAGATCGCGGTGAGAGGCAAAGAGCGCCGTTTTTTGGAGTTACAAAATGTCGTGTAACTCAAAAACTAGGTGGACTAGAAGCATCATTCTTGTACTGGGTGAATCAGCGGACTTTGGTGTACTTTGACTGTGATTTTCATTGCTCTTTGTACATCCGTCGCTGAGATATGACGAGAGAAGAAACGGCAGACCTCAGATATGATTGGCTGGCTGGGAAGCCGTGCAGGCCCTGATATGTAAGTTTGAATGTCTCAGTCCTCAGAGGATTGGCTGCCTGGGGACCTGGCAGAAATATATAGTAATAGTATGATTAAGCATAAATACTACATTTAACAGAAATACTGTATTAAGCACAAATCCTATAAAAAGCAAAAATACTATATTAAGCAATATAAATATCCTATAAAAATCCTATAAAAAGCAAAAATACTGTACTATGATTTGGTAGAAAAACTATAATTAATCAGAAATACTATATTTGGCAGAAATACTATATTTAGCACAAATCTTATAAAATAGCAGAAATAGTATGATTCAGCACAATAGTAATAACTTAAACAGAAAAATTGGAAAAGCAAAATGGACAGCTGAAAAAATGCTGATCATGCTAAGGATCCTTCAAATGTACTTGTTAAATGAAAAAAAAAAACTCAGCAAAAAAAAGTATAACAGTCACACAATCACAAATATGGACACCTATGGAAACACACATGTACAGAGAGACACACAGGATCAAATTCAGTCAACCAGTCTAAATATATTGAATTTGAATCTTACAATGAGATCATCCCATAAAAAGGCTTGCTTTCTCTCTCTCTCTCTCTCTCTCTCTCTCTCTCTCTCTGTCACACACACACACACACACACACACAGAGGGAGAGAGAAGAAACTTTCTAGGTCAGTCAAGCAGCCTGGGAGCTGCTGAATTTGAATCCACCAATCAGAGAGGCTGTGTACTTTTTCCCGCCAAAACAGGTGCAGCCGTTTTTACGTATTTGTGCCAAAACATAGTGTTTCTGCCATATTGTGGTACTACTACATTACAACATGAATACGGATTAAAGATGAAAGAAACTGGCAACAAATTCCTCCACTACAAACCAGTCTGATACCACTTCTTTGCAGCGTTCACGTTTACTAAGGCACTACCCAAAAGGCGCCACAAGAGGGCACTCCAACACAAGAGATGACCTATGTACACTGATGCACTTAGTAACAGTCAGCCTCCTTGAATTGACAGAAATACTGTGATTTAGTAGTAATACTATAACATAACAGATATACTGTGATGTTGCAGACATAGTATGTTTTTGCACTACTCATTTGTAGTGAAAAAAATTAGCAATATAAATTACAGGTCTGTGAAAGTGTATAAATTTGTAGTGAAAAAAAAATGTTGACCAAGGTGGGATTGAACCCACGACCTTTGAGCTGCAGAGCCGTGTCATTACTGATTGCGCCACCTGGAAAGGGTGCGGACGGCTGAAAAACAAAGACATCAGCAATCAGAAATAAAAGCGCTTTCTGTTGAAAACACCTGAAAAAGCTGGGATTTGTGCTGAAAAGGGGTGAAAAAAATGAAAATTTTGCTGAAAAGGGGTGAAGAAGCTAAAGTATACCAAATCAAAGTATTTGTGCCAAAACATAGTATTTCTGCCATATTGTGGTATTTGTGCCACAAAAGTTACCACATTACAACTTGAATACGGATTAAAGATGAAAGAAACTGGCAACAAATTCCTCCACTACAAACCAGTCTGATACCACTTCTTTGCAGCGTTCACGTTTACTAAGGCACTACCCAAAAGGCGCCACAAGAGGGCACTCCAACACAAGAGATGACCTATGTACACTGATGCACTTAGTAACAGTCAGCCTCCTTGAATTGACAGAAATACTGTGATTTAGTAGTAATACTATAACATAACAGATATACTGTGATGTTGCAGACATAGTATGTTTTTGTACTACTCATTTGTAGTGAAAAAAATTAGCAATATAAATTACAGGTCTGCGAAAGTGTATAAATTTGTAGTGAAAAAAAAATGTTGACCAAGGTGGGATTGAACCCACGACCTTTGAGCTGCAGAGCCGTGTCATTACTGATTGCGCCACCTGGAAAGAGGGCGGGCAGCTGAAAAACAAAGACATCAGCAATCAGAAATAAAAGCGATTTCTGTTGAAAACACCTGAAAAAGCTGGGATTTGTGCTGAAAAGGGGTGAAAAAACTCAATTCTGCTGAAACGGGGTGAAGAAGAGGTGTTGGACTGTTGAGAAGAGTTAAATAAGTTGAACAGATATCTTTGGGTACAGATACTATGATTTGGTAATAATACTGTGTTTTAGCACAACTCCTGAGATTTGATTGAAATAATATGATTTAGAAGAAATATTATGACTTTGTACAAATACAATGTTTTGGCACAAATACCATGATATGGCAAAAATACTATGATTTAGCAGAAATACTATGATTGAGCAGAAGTACTAAGATGTAGTAAAAGTACTTTGATTTAACAGAAATGCAATTATGGAGGAGTAATACTTTAAAATGGGAAAAATATTGATACACACACAGATACACAGAGCCTAAAGGGAACAGTATTTGTGCCATGGAGTGTTAAGAAGAATCTGAGGTCCATATTAGAAAAGCTGCTAAAATCATAAAAGGTTGCAGAATTGTAATAAATGATGAATATGAATTACTTGTCTGTGATAGTGTATTAATTTCTAGGGAAAAAAAAATGTTGACCAAGGTGGAATTGAACCCGTGATCTTTAGGCTGCCGACCGGCGTCATTACCAACTGTGCCACTGGGAAACAGAGCAGCGGTTTGGAAAACGGGGAGATGAACTGTCAGATTTAGATCGCGGTGAGAGGCGTAAAACGCCGATTTTTGGAGTTACAAAACGTCATGTAACTCCAAAACTAGGTGGGATAGAAGCACAATTCTTGTACTGGGCGAATCAGCAGACTTTGCTGAACTTTCACTGCGATTTTCATTGCTCCTTTTACCTCCGTCACGGAGATATGATGAGAGAAGAAACGGCTTCATTTTCAGAGTTTGAAAAGTGAGAGGAGGACAGATTTCCACCCCTCAAACAAACGTAATTTATGGCTTAACAGTAAGATGACTGTAAAAACTGCTCTATGATTTACATGAAATACTTTGATTTAGAAGAAATTCTATAATCTAGCAAAAAGCACTACAGCATAGCAGAAGTTATATCACTGAGCAGATTTACTAGGATTTAGCACAAACACTATGATTTGGCTCAAAAATCTTTATTTTGCAGTTATATTATGATTTGGCAGAAATACTATGAGCAGTAATAATATAACAGTACATAATACTGTTATTTTGTGGAAATACAATGCTTTATCACAAATACCATGATATGGCAAAAATACTATGATTCAGCAGAAATACTATGATTGAGCAGAAGTACTAAGATGTAGTAGAAGTACTTTGATTTAGCACAAATACTATTATGGAGGAGTAATACTTCAACATGGGAGAAATATTGATACACACACACATACACAGAGAGCAAAGTGTGCAGAGGCTGTTGAGAGTCTGGGCTTGGCATATCTAGGTCAGCTAAATTGGCTGCACCTGCTGTAATCAGCACTTACACAGACAGACACAGAGAGAGCTATGGGTTTTCTTCAGTGTATTTCTCACATTCAGGACTCCCCTCGAACAAATGGCCATAATTTCCTAACCGTAGGGGCTAGAATGCTCATTCTAACACCGTTTTGTTCAGAAGAGATGGGGGAATCTGCAGGTCTTCATAATTCAGCGATAAAATATAAATTATTGAAGATATATGACTTGTAATACACTGTAACTGAGTAGAGGCAAAGCAAAACTGCCTTGACTTGCCCTCAAACAATGCTTTCTAACTCTAAATCTATTTGGAGTATCGATATCATTCTTTCACTGTAAGAGACAGCAGGCTTTGGCGAACAATCATGGAAATTTTCAGGTCTCTGTGGAAATCCATCAAAAAGATATGACGAGAGAAAAAAGTGCCTCATTTCCAGAGTTTGAAATCTGAAGACATCTGAGCGAGGGACGAATTTCCTACCCTCAAACAAACCCAATTCATGGCCAAATGGTAATAGGTGAGAAAGAAATTCTTGAATTGTGAGCGTCAGGAGTGTCTGAAGATATACCGGGACAAGCCTCATGTCTTAACTTCGCTTCGTTAAGGAGATATGACGATTCGAATATGCCTCTCATTACAGAAATCAAGCGGTGATTTTGAACAAACTCTCCATTGACTTTCTATGGAGAGTTTTCAGACTTTGTGTTGGTCTGAGGAGATTTGCCAAAATTCTATAAATCTCACAACCATGATAGTGACATTTTCTGAAAGCCAGCAAAAATACCTACGTTTTGATGTATAATTTGTGGAAGTTGAGTGAAAATTGAGCAAGTAGCAAGAAGTTGTTCGGACATGAAGAGAAGACTGCGAATCCTACAGTGGCACACTGAAAGCCAAGTGCATAGCAACCATAACAACGCATGTATTTTCTGAAAAATCACAATTTTGCAACTCAAAACTTTAAGAGGGATAAAAATAAAACGGTAAAAGATTTGAAAAAGCTGATTTATTCCTGAATAGCCCAATAATTTGAGAACATTTTAAAGTTTGAATGGTTGTTCTACGTGAAAATATGACAAAGTAGTTAAGTTTCAAAAACAAGCAAGTTTTAGCAGAATTGCGGAAGTTTCCCATTCATTTCAATGGGACAAATTAAAGGAAAAAAGCTTAATATTTTAAAAAGTATAACAGTATAAAATACCAAAAGATATAGCCATCATTAGCAGAAATAGCAGAATAGTTTAAAATTTGAACGGTGAAAATCGGCTGAAAATTGTGGAAGTAGATCCACGGCGAAAAGTGTACGGAAGTCCTAAGAATAATAATAAAGAATAAAGAGAAACAGGAACTCAATAGTGTGGATGCCTCCAGCATCCACACAATAAAGAATAAAGAGAAACAGGAAAACAATAGTGTGGATGCCTCCAGCATCCACACAATAAAGATTAGAAGAACAATACTGTGAATGCTTTTACAAGCATTCACACTAATAATAATAAAGATTAGAAGAACAATACTGTGAATGCTTTTACAAGCATTCACACTAACTAGAAAGTGCATTTTCTGAAGAAACTGCAGTGTGAATGCTTGAATCTGAATGTATGCACTGAAATGAATTAATTGCTGAATATTAAGCCAAAAATATTGAATGAGATGGAAAATACAGAGTTTTTAACCTGAAAACAAAAGTGCAGAACTTTTGAAAGCTTATGTTCACACAGAAGAAGCTGGAAAATAGCTGAAAATGTTTTAAATGTAAATTAGAAAAACCTAAGTAATGAGAAAAGAAAATTAGAGTTAGAAAATATCTGAATGAATATTAAAAGTTCATATTCTTTGAATCACTGAATGACTAGAATGTGATCCCTCCACTTGGATCCACACAGTTTAAAAAGTTTAAATCTCTGAGCTTTGAAAGACACGGTGTTGTAAAGAGAACAACGATGGCTTTGTTTTGAGGGTAAAATGATGGCTGTTGAGCAAACACTGTGTACACAGCAGCAGTTGAAAGAGAAGTGTTTAAGATGATTCTTGGCACAGTGAGAGACAGAGCTCATTAGGCAGGCAGGTGTGAGCCTGGTTGCTATAGTGACTGCACCCATTGGCTCCATACACACGCACACAGACATGCACCTCACTTTTGCTGCTTAAAATGAACAGAAAAGTCAGGCCCAAACAAATCGCTCCCAAATGAAAAGTACAGGTCCTATTGACAAAATTCTTTCACCGTGAGCGACAGCAATGTCCAGTCTACCTAATTCTCAGTTTTCATGCTTGTGGAGTTTATTATATGGACGTGGTGACAGTGTAAAGACAGCCTGTACTTCTGGTTTTCAAACGAACCTTCTGAGCCATTTTAACATTAGAGTCTATGGAGGAGTTGGAGGGAGGAGGCTGTGCATTGGTGACATTTATGAAAGAACCATAACACCTAGTACAATAGTAAACACATTGGATGAAAGAGGACAGCGATGGCTACGTTTTGAGGGTAAAATCAGACCTGTAGACCAAACACCGTGGACACAGCAGCAGTTTTAAAAAATATTTTAAGATTAATTTTTTTGCTCCTCTCACTCTAGCAGTTCAGCTGTCTCACTCTAGCCCCAACATTCCGTCCCATACACACCCATTATAAACTCTGAAACGGGTGAAAATACATCATGAAACTTAAACTGGAACTGAAGAAAAAGTATAACAGATATTGAAAAGATAAATACAAGTTGAATAGTTGAATGTCTTGTCTTCGTTTTAAAGTTTGAATGGTGGCTCTATGTCAATGTATGTGGAAGTAGATACAGTTTAAAGAGGAGTAAGTTGAATGAGGATTTGAAGGGTCTCCCCATTGAAATACATGGGAAATTTTTGTTGAAAAAAGTTGAATAAAATTAAAAATATAAATGTTAAAAATGAGAAAAATAGAAGCAGTGTTGTCCAAAAGAAGAGGAATCTAACGGTGTTTGAATGGTTTTTCTAAGTTGAACGGTTTTGAAGGAGATACAGTACAAAAAACGTACGGAATATATAATAAAATATAATAATAACTAGAAAGTGCATTTTCTGAAGAAACTGCAGTGTGAATGCTTGAATCTGAATGTATGCACTGAAATGAATTAATTGCTGAATTTTAAGTTAAAAATAAAAATGTTGAATGAGCTGGAAAATACAGAGTTTTTAACCTGAAAACAAAAGTGCAGAACTTTTGAAAGCTGATGTTCACACAAAAGAAGTTGGAAAATAGCTGAAAAGTTTTTAAATTAAAATTTGGAAAACCTAAGAAATGAGAACAGAAAATTTAGAGTCAGAAAACATCTGAATGAATATTAAAAGTTCATATTCTTTGAATCACTGAATGACTAAAGTGTAATCCCTCCACTTGGATCCACACAGTTTAAAAAGTTTACATCTCTGAGCTTTGAAAGACATGCTGTTGGAAAGAGAACAACGATGGCTTCGTTTTGAGGGTAAAATGATGGCTGTAGAGCAAACACTGTGGACACAGCAGCAGTTGAAAGAGAAGTGTTTCAGATGAATCTTGGCACAGTGAGAGACAGAGCTCGTTAGGCAGGCAGGTGTGAGCCTGGTTGCTATAGTAACTGCACCCAATGGCTCAGTACACACGCACACAGACATGCACCTCACTTTTGCTGCTTAAAATGAACAGAAAAGTCAGGTCGAAACAAATTGCTCCCAAATGAAAAGTACAGGTCCTATTGACGAAATTCTTTCACCGTGAGCGCCAGCAATGTCCAGTCTACCTAATTCTCAGTTTTCATGCCTGTGGAGTTTATTATATGGACGTGGTGACAGTGTAAAAACACCATGCTCTTCTGATTTTCAAACGAACCTTCTGAGCCATTTTAACATTAGAGTCTATGGAGGAGTTGGAGGGAGGAGGCTGTGCTTTGGTGACATTTATGAAAGAACCATAACACCTAGTACAATAGTAAACACATTGGATGAAAGAGGACAGCGATGGCTACGTTTTGAGGGTAAAATCATACCTGTAGAGCAAAAGCTGCGGACACAGCAGCAGTTTTAAAAAAGATTTTAAGATTAATTTTTTCGCTCCTCTCACTCTAGCAGTTCAGCTGTCTCACTCTAGCCCCAACATTCCGTCCCATACACACCCATTATAAACTCTGAAACGGCTGAAAAAACATCATGAAACTTAAACTGGAACTGAAGAAAAAGTATAACAGATATTGAAAAGATAAATACAAGTTGAATAGTTGAATGTCTTGTCTTCGTTTTAAAGTTTGAATGGTAGCTCTATGTCAACGTATGTTGAAGTAGATACAGTTTGAAAATGAGTAAGTTGAATGAGGATTTGAAGGGTCTCCCCATTGAAATACATGGGAAATTTTTGTTGAAAAAAGTTGAATAATTTTAAAAATATAAATGTTATAAATGAGAAAAATAGAAGCAGTCATGTCCTAAAGAAGAGGAATCTAACGGTGTTTGAATGGTTTTTCTAAGTTGAACGGTTTTGAAGGAGATAGATGCACAAAAACGTACGGAATATGATATAATAATAATAATAATAACTAGAAAGTGCATTTTCTGAAGAAACTGCAGTGTGAATGCTTGAATCTGAATGTATGCACTGAAATGAATTAATTGCTGAATTATAAGTTAAAAATGTTGAATGAGCTGGAAAATACAGAGTTTTTAACCTGAAAACAAAAGTGCAGAACTTTTGAAAGCTGATGTTCACACAGAAGAAGTTGGAAAATAGCTGAAAAGTTTTTAAATTAAAATTAGAAAAACATAAGAAATGAGAAAAGAAAATTTAGTGTCAGAAAACATCTGAATGAATATTAAAAGTTCATATTCTTTGAATAACTGAATGACTAAAATGTGATCCCTCCACTTGGATGCACACAGTTTAAAACATTTGTATCTATGAGCTTTGAAAGACAAGCTGTTGGAAAGAGAAGAACGATGGCTTCGTTTTGAGGGTAAAATGATGGCTGTAGAGCAAACACTGTGGACACAGCAGCAGTTGAAAGAGAAGTGTTTAAGATGAATCTTGGCACAGTGAGAGAGAGAGAGCTCGTTAAGCAGGCAGGTGTGAGCCTGGTTGCTATAGTGACTGCACCCAATGGCTCCATACACACGCACAGACATGCACCTCACTTTAGCTGCTTAAAATGAACAGAAAAGTCAGGCCGAAACAAATCCTTCCCAAATGAAAAGTACAAGTCGTATTGACAAAATTCTTTCACCGTGAGTGGCAGCAATGTCTAGTCTACATAATTCTCAGTTTTCATGCCTGTGGAGTTTATTATATGGACGTGGTGACAGTGGAAAGACACCATGCTCTTCTGATTTTCAAACGAACCTTCTGAGCCATTTTAACATTAGAGTCTATGGAAGAGTTGGAGGGGGGAGGCTGTGCATTGGTGACATTTATGAAAGAACCATAACACCTAGGACAATAGTAAACACATTGGATGAAAGAGGACAGCGATGGCTACGTTTTGAGGGTAAAATCATACCTGTAGACCAAATGCTGTGGACACAGCAGCAGTTTTAAAAAAGATTTTAAGATTAATTTTTTTGCTCCTCTCACTCTAGCAGTTGAGCTGTCTCACTCTAGCCCCAACATTCCGTCCCATACACACCCATTATAAACTCTGAAACGGCTGAAAAAACATCATGAAACTTAAACTGGAACTGAAGAAAAAGTATAATAGATATTGAAAAGATAAATACAAGTTGAATAGTTGAATGTCATGTCTTCGTTTTAAAGTTTGAATGATGGCTCTACGTCAATGTATGTGGAAGTAGATACAGTTTAAAGAGGAGTGAGTTGAATGAGAATTTGAAGGGTCTCCCCATTGAAATACATGGGAAATTTTTGTTGAAAAAAGTTGAATAAAATTAAAAATATAAATGTTATAAATGAGAAAAATACAAGCAGTCATGTCCAAAAGAAGAGGAATCTAATGGTGTTTGAATGGTTTTTCTAAGTTGAACGGTTTTGAAGGAGATAGATGCACAAAAACGTACGGAATATGATATAATAATAATAATAATAAAGATTACAACAACAATACTGTGAATGCTTTTACAAGCATTCACACTAATAAAGATTACAACAACAATACTGTGAATGCTTTTACAAGCATTCACACTAATAATAAAGATTAGAAGAACAATACTGTGAATGCTTTTACAAGCATTCACACTAATAAAGATTAGAAGAACAATACTGTGAATGCTTTTACAAGCATTCACACTAATAAAGATTAGAAGAACAATACTGTGAATGCTTTTACAAGCATTCACACTAATAATGTATACTTTATTGATCCCTGTGGGGAAATTACTTTCTCTGCATTTGACCCATTCACTCAGTGAGGCAGCGGGCAGCCACTGAACAGGCACCCGGGGAGCAGTGTGTAGGGACCATACCTTACTCAGGGGCACCTCAGGGCAGCTGTTCAGTGGATTCAAACCTGCAACCTTCCGATCACGGGGCAACCACTCTACCTACTGAGCTATCCCTGCCCCATAATCATAGAATATGAGGCAGCCCTTCAGTTGTTTGAAGTTATGACCAGTGAGAGACGCTAACATGTAGCAACCTGTCAGTCACAAAGTGGATCTGCCATGAACCCTGCCCTGGTTTATCATTCTGACTCTAACAGGACCATCATTTACAAAATAAACATGTTGTGTCAAATAAAACTTGAAACTAAGACCAGTGATTGAAGACTAACATCTGGCTTTCAGTGTGTTGAAGTTCATCTCTACAGCCAATCAAAGCTAGTGAGGAGAGCGTGGAGGAACCGGTTCTCTATATAAGCTTCAAATCTGTGTTTGGATTGGTTGGTTATCACAGTCACATAGCCGTAAGTCAAACGTATTCCAAAGAAAGTGTTCTCAGTCTAAACAAGATTAGGTGATACAATTACCTGCTGTCCATCAAACATGGGAGCAGCATTCGTGTGGGAGGAACTGGTTTGGTTTGTGCTTTGATAATGACTGCAGAGAGCAGTGTGTGCCTCTAGTGAGGAGTAATCTGTGAGTCAGCAGAGGATAAATCCTTTATGTTTGTGGGCAAGATGACATCATTTACAGTTAAAAAAAAAACAAACAGCTGGAATAGTGTTTGAGACCATAAATCAGAATCAATGAAACAAAGCAATGAGTTTACCTTTAAGTTTTGTTTTTCTGACTTTATCAGACCTACTATTGAAGAATCCGCCTTCAATAATCAAATCATCAGGAGCTCAAAATGATCCCCTGATAACACAAAGACTGTCATGAGTGGGCAGGTTGGAGCTAAATGCTCACAGGTTAGGGAACAAAAAACTTTTATTGAGGCTGAACGCAGACAGAAGCAAAGACAAAGGAAACACAGGACCATCAGTGGACATGAACACAGCTCAGGGAAAACAAGGGCCGTTTCTCAATTCTCAAGTACGCGAGTATGTACTCGCGTTCTCGGCGAGTACGTACTGGCCGAGAACGCACGGGAGTACGGACTCGCCGAGAACGCGAGCACGGACTCGTGATTTGTACAATTGGAACACCAGCGTACGTGATGATGTCACAGGTCCGGAGTTTTTACTGCCGTCCCCTCTTAATTTAACTGTGAGTAACATGTTATGAAGCTTAACTTTAATCACAGCCAAACCGGTTTACTCAGGAACAAATAAAACACTCAAATAAACCAAACATTAACATTTAGAAGTGATCTAAGTGACTTCTATATCATTTTGAATAAGAAATGAATAAGAATAAAATCAATAAATATTAGGTAAAACCTAAATTAATAATATAAATAGAATAACAGCATAGAATAAATAAGCATAAAATAAATAAACGTTAGGTGAAAGCTAAATTAAAAAGGTGGGTCTTGAGCCTGTTCTTAAAAACATGAACGTTCTCTGCGGCCCTGAGCTCCTCCGGCAGGCTGTTCCACAGTCGAGGACCATACCACTGAAAAGCTGCCTCTCCGTGAGTATGTGTCCTGATTTTAGGAACAATCAAAAGGCCAGTACCAGAGGACCTCAGGGTCCGCGAGGGTTCATATGGTAAAAGCAGATCTGAAAGATAAGAAGGCCCAAGACCATTAAGACACTTAAAAACCAATAAAAGAACTTTAAAACTCAAGACCATGACAGTTCTCAGTATATCTGTTTGTGTCTCACAGAAGCTGGAATTTTACCACCAAGTTCTCAAACCTCTCTTTTTACTGGAAACTGAATGAACTGCAGGCATTTATATATTTGACATTTATATATTTGATTCAGTTTCATCTAAAAGTCAAATAGAGGAACAATATTACAACCCAGAGCATAAAGTTATTAAACAGAAAAAAGATTTTTAACTCCAGTGTCACTTACACGTTGAACGACAGACTTCCTGTCAGGAAATCAGATTTCACAACAAGCTGGCCGTCATCCAGAAAACCAGACTTTCCAGCACTGACAGGATTAACGGCCTCTGTGGTTGTACAGGAACCACAGACATTCACGACGCAGCCTTTCAGTGACCCGGGAAGCTGTAGACTTCTACGAAAGTGAGCGAAGAATGTAAGTAAGTAAGTAAGTAAACTTTATTTATTAAGCGCTTTTCACAGATAGACCATCACAAAGCCCTGTACATAAATATTAAAATAAACAATAAAATCAATAGACAATGTACAAAATATAAAAGATCACATGTAAATAATGTAAAAATATAAAATATGAAGAGATCAACAAAAGGCTTGTTTAAACAGAAAGGTTTTTAACTGTTTTTTAAAACAATCCACAGAGTCAAGCAAACGTAACTGTAGAGGTAAATTGTTCCACAGCCTTGGTGCAACAGACTGGAAGGCTCTGTCCCCTTTTGTCTTCAGTCGTGTACGGGGAACAACTAAGAGACTCTGAGTCTGTGAGCGGAGATGACGAGCAGAAGTGTATTTTATAAGAAGCTTGGATAAATAATCTGGGGCCTGGCCATTTAGTGCTCTGTATGTTAAAACAAGAATTTTAAAGCGAATTCTAAACTCAATTGGGAGCCAATGTAAAGAATATAAGATGGGAGTGATGTGAACACGCTTGGTAGAACGAGTTAATAGTCTGGCTGCTGCGTTTTGTATTGCCTGGAGGCGAGAGAGAGATGATTTATCCAAGCTAGTAAACAGGGAATTACAATAATCTAAGCGTGATGACACAAATGCATGAATTAGTTTTTGCAGTTCAGCTGAGGAAACCATATGTCGCAGTTTAGATATGTTTCTTAAATGATAGAAACAGGAACGAGACAAAGATTTTACATGAGAGTCGAGGCCCAGAGAAGAGTCAAATATTACTCCGAGATTTCGAATATTTGACTTGACAGATGGACAGAAGGAGGCAAGAACCTGACTGATTCTAGAATGTAGCTCAGGAGGAGCTATGATCATGGTCTCTGTCTTGTTAGTATTTAGGACAAGGTAGTTGCTTGAAAGCCAATCAGAAACCTGGGTTAAGCACTGGACTAGGGTGGACAGCCTATCCAGTTGGTGAGGCTTAAAAGACATATGGAGCTGAATGTCATCAGCATAGAAATGATAAGACAGGTCGCTAAAAGATTGAATGATACCAGCTAAAGGAAGCATATAAAAAGAAAATAGTAATGGACCTAAAACTGAACCCTGTGGGACACCACAGGTTAGGGCAGCAATGTCAGAGGTGAACCTGTCAGTCCTAACAGAAAAGGTCCTGTCTGATAAGTAGGAAGAAAACCAGTCTAGGGCAGAGCCAGATATACCAGCCAGAACCTTGAGCCTGTTAAGTAGGATTTTGTGATCGATTGTGTCAAAGGCAGCACTAAGATCTAGCAAGATGATCACAGAACAATTCCCTGCGTCAGATGCCATTAACAGATCATTATAGACTCTTAGGAGAGCGGTCTCTGTAGAGTGCTGCTTTTGAAAGCCAGACTGAAAAGGGTCAAGGATGTGTAATTTACATAATAGAGACCTGAACTGATTTTCAACAATTTTTTCAAGTAATTTGCTTAAAAATGGCAATTTTGAGATAGGTCGGTAATTACTAGCAGAGCTAGGATCAAGGTTCTGTTTTTTTTAACAGAGGAGTTACCTCAGCATGTTTAAAATAAGATGGAACACAGCCTTGCCTCAGTGAACTGTTGATGATGGATAGTAAAGTGGGACCAATGCTGGTGATAGACCCAGACAGGACAGAGTGAGGTAATATATCTACAGAGCATGAAGAGGATTTCATTTTACCTAAAACTATAATTAAGTCATTTAGTGTGATTGGAGAAAAGGAGGTAGATGATCCAAGACAGCAAGGGGTGTCTTCATAAGGGGAGGCACTTGAGGAAATTTTGGATTTCAAGTCCATCACCTTATTTACAAAGTAATTTAGGAAAGTATTACAATCTTCATCAGAAAGCAACAGAGCATGCTGGGTTGGAGGAGAAACAATACTGTTGATGGTATCAAATAGAATTCTTGAATTATTTTTATGGCGATTTATAAGATTATTGAAGTAAGAGGATCTAGTCTCTTTGACTGACTCATTATATAGGTAAAGTAGTTCTTTAAAGTGCTCACGATGGACAGTCAGACCAGTGGACTTCCACAGACGCTCTCCTTTTCGATAGGATCGTCGAAGACCACGAGTCTGATTATTTAACCATGGTGTGCGTGAATTAAGAGAGCAATAACTGCTTTTGAAAGGAGCAACCTGATTTAGAATGGCAAGACAGTGTTCATTAAAAGAATTAGTTAAAAGCTCAACCTCATTAGAAGAACTTTTAAAATTATAAAGAGAGGAAAACTCAGAAATTGTAGAGTCGTCAATAAAGCGCCTGCGCCTAATAGAACCTTGAGGGTGGGACTCTGAATTAACAGATACAGTAAAAGAAACTGACTTATGGTCGCTAAAAAAACAACTTCATTTAGGTTCATGTGGTCAAGGGAAACACCACAGGTGAAGACCAAGTCCAAAGTGTGCCCAGCCCTATGAGTAGGCCCTGCTACATGCTGAACAAAGTTGAAAGAGTCCATAATGCTCAGGAACTCCTTAGTGGTATTGTTTGAGTCATCCACATGAATGTTGAAATCGCCAACAATGATAACCTTGCCCATTTTAATGGTAGAAGTTAAAAGGTCTTGTAGGTCTGACAGAAAAGAAGCAGCAGACCCAGGTGGACGATAAATTAAAATGCCGTATATGGGCTGTTCTCTTCCAATTTTTATCATAAGCATCTCAAAAGAGTTGTAGCAGCTTGAAGAAATCATCTGGCATAAGAAAGTCTTTTTAAAAATTACAGCTGTTCCACCTCCTCGTCCAGATATCCGAGGTGCACAGAGAAATGAGCAGTCAGCGGGACAAAGCTCTAAAAGATGTGAGACTTCATTCTCACGTTGCCACGTCTCAGAGATAAACATGAAGTCAAGCTTCTCGGAACAGAACAAGTCATTTAAAATATAAGACTTATTGGCGATTGAGCGGGCATTAATTAACATCCATTTAAGGCTGCGACTCACCAGGACAGGGGTAGAGTTTCCAAGGAAAGGGTCCGCGCTATGCGCTAAACCGCGCAGCAAACCAGGGTTCCTGCCGCGTTGAGGCTTGGGTTTCCATGCTTTCAGATGACAGCCTGGGTGGTACTCATAGTGGGTTGTGGGGATTAATCCGGTTCCGACAAGTTTCAGCCGAATCTCACCGGTAGCAACCCAGGAATGGAGCCCCCGAAGGTCCATCTCTTTCCGGAGACGGCGGAGCAGGACGTGAAGGCCGGCTCGCTTCCCCGCTTTCTCCGACGAGGCCTCTGAAGCAAAAATGAGCTAACCGGCAAGAGTGGAGGTAGACCGGGTGTTGCTTCGTGTTCTAACGGCGGTAGGAAAACAGCCTCGTTTCGTTGACTCTGAAAGTTATCCATTGCAGATTTGATCGCTAGCAACGCATGACGATCATAAATCCGAAGGGAGGTGACACCAGAAAGAACAGTAACAAAAACACTCGCATAGCATATAAAATAAACAAACACTCGGACGAAGGCAGCGGCACAGCCAAACACAGGCGCCATCTTGACCTCCTTGTGGCCTTGGGAATGTTGATCAGTTGAGAGAAGAGCTTCCTACATCCAGCATAGTAGGAATGCAGGTTTACTAGTTTTTTTGTTTTGCACCACTAATTATTTGTCACACTTCAACATTATGCACTCCATACTGTACATTAATGCCACTGTTTTGCACATACCTACCTCTGTATATTTTATATTTTATATATCTTATTTTATTGTTTACTCTATTTCATTTGTAAAACATGTATATACACACTCACACACACACACACACACACACACGTAGAAAAACATATTTAGTACACACATTCAGTAATGTATATACCTTTATATATGGTACATATATTTATTACTTTTTAGATTAACCATTTTTATATTTTGCTTGTTGCACGTTATTGTATTTTGCACAACTCTGTTGCTTGTGAAGCTTGCACACAAGAATTTCACTCGCATGTACTGTACCAGTGTACCTGCACATGTGATGTGACAATAAAGGTGATTTGATTTGACGTGTTAATGTGAAAGTGAAAACTGACAGCTGATGCATTTCAGGTATTTTAAATAGGAGAGCGTTACTGGAGCTGTGACCTCTTTAGATCTCATCCTCTCCATCGTGGACCTTTTACAGGTGAAGAAACTGTGTCTGTGACTCTGAGAGCAGAGGTTTGGGCCGATGCATGCAGCAGCCACGAGGCTTTGTGGTTTGTAGTTCCTGAAGATCATTTCAGCTCCACTACACGCCAGCATGAGAGTGAAAATCAAACCTAAACAGAGGCAAACAAAGCCGGCTCTCTTCCTTCTTGTTTATTGCGGGTTGATCCACAGTGATGAATTTAAAATGGTCGAGTACTTTAACCACAACAAAGTGCAGCATATAGAAGCTTTACGTAGCACCAGGCTAAATCTCAGAGCAGGGGAAGCACGCATACTTTCTTTGATAAAGTCTAAAAAAAGTCAGCTAATAAAACAAGTTAAAGCAGCTTTAACTCAGATATAGTTCTGCGCATTTTTATTAAACCTTCTTGTAAAAACTGCAGCCAGATGGAGTCAGACTGGAAACAGGTCTGTGAAGGTTTTTGAGGAGGAAGAGGAGGAGGAGGAGGAAGAGAGGAGGAGTAGGAGGGTCTCCACTACTTAGGTCAGGTTGATGCAGCTCCTCAGGTTAGCAAAGCGTCCTTGAGCGAGATGCTCAGTCCCAAAATAATGTGATGTTTCATTTGTGTGATCAACGATGTGCTGCATGTGTTGTCTTCGTAGCGCTTGTTAAAAATAACACAGCATCCACTTATGCCTTGCGAGCTACTGCTCCAAACATTTTATTGACACCATTCCTTCTGTCACACCACAGACCAGTCTTCTTTTATGTGCTCCCCTGGAGGCATTCATGAGCTTTCTTAAATACAGCGCCCCCTGCTGGTAAACCTTATCATTACATGAACACCTACATATCAACACACTGCATGGATGGAATAAAGGGCGCTTTGAATGAGGTTTGATGCCGTCTGTGTTCTATAGTGTTTATGAACCATAAACATTTTTTAATGTCAGGTTTATTTATCCAGAGAAAAAGACGCTCTTTAGATTTACATGATGTTGCATCTCTTCATCACATCATAACAACAGTTAATACATGTTGTAGTGTTTGGACAATTTTAAATCCATTTTAATTTAGTAACTTATCACCACAGCAAACATTACTCCTGTACAGAATGGTGTACGTCAGTTTAATGCTGGGTGGTGCTGCAATAGTAACTATCCTCGGTCAGAAGGAGAGGCTGACATCCAGGGATTAGATCAGCGGTCCCCAACCTTTTTTGCGCCACGGACCTGTTTATGCCCAACAATATTTTCACGGACCGGCAATAAGGTGTCGCGGATAAATACAACAAAATAAAACTAGTACCCGTACCAAAAAAAAGAAGATTTATTCATAACACACGTGAAAAGACCCAGGAAAACCGAGTTAACGATAAAAACGATAACAAAATAATGCTGAAAACCGATAAAAACCCTGAAAACCATACATTTCACATCTGAGCCTCAACTCTCGCGGCCCGGTACCAAACGACTCACGGACCGGTACCAGTCCGAGGCCCGGGAGTTGGGGACCCCTGGATTAGATTACCACAGGTGGAGTTTATTGGCGGTCAGATGGATGGTACAGGGAGGTATGGCATACAGTAGGAGGATGTGGAGATTAACTCCTCCACACATGTGAACATTAACTCACGTTTATGTGACGCACACCATCCCCAACAAATACAGGATGGGCTATTTGCTTCCCTTCTCCGCAGCTCTCTCCTCAATCGTTATTCCAGGAACGAACTAAGACCATCTAGCTCAGAAGTCCCATGAATCCCATCACTGCCCAGAGGCTGCTGGGTAATGTAGTTCACACTAACACAGGCTTTTCTACAACTCCTGACTCATCACTAAATGAACAAATTCACACCTTTTTTTGTGATGAACATTTTATTGATTTATAACAGGATTGGTTCCCTAAAACAACATTGGTCACAAGGCATGGAGAGAGGAAAGAAAAATAAAATACAGTAGAAATACAAATATTAGAACGTACACAAAGTTACAAACAGTTATTGCCTCTTCCAGCAGATAATTTTGGATGAGAAGATTTTCCAAGCTTCGACAGTTGTGGGTCGAGCTCTATTTAATCTTGCCAGTGGTAAATTCAAGATTAACGATACAAAGAAAACATCCCATCAAGAATGATTTCATACAAATGTCAGGACTGAACCAGTGCTTTGTAATTGTCTTCTTTGTGGATGTGAATCCTGCAAACACGATTTTGCACTTTATTTGTTTTAAGGAGATGTCAGAGGTATCCGACTTATTGCCGGCAATGCGAACCAAACTCTTGCAACGGTTGTATAGGGATCGAATGGCCCGTAACAGTGGGCCAGACACCCCATACTCCCGCAACACCTCCCACAGGACACCCCGAGGGACACGGTCGAATGCCTTCTCCAAGTCCACAAAACACATGTAGACTGGTTGGGCAAACTCCCATGCACCCTCAAGTATCCTCGAGAGGATAAAGAGCTGGTCCAGTGTTCCGCGACCAGGACGAAAACCGCATTGTTCCTCCTGTATCCGAGGTTCGACTAACGGAGTGGAGGAGTTCAAGTATCTCGGGGTCTTGTTCGCGAGTGATGGGAGAAGGGAGCCGGAGATCGACAGACGGATTGGTGCTGCGGCTGCAGTGATGCGGACGCTGCACCGGTCCGTCGTGGTGAAGAGGGAGCTGAGTGTAAAAGCGAAGCTCTCAATTTACCGGTCGATCTACGTCCCGACCCTCACCTATGGCCACGAGCTGTGGGTAGTGACCGAAAGAACGAGATCGCGGGTACAAGCGGCAGAAATGAGCTTCCTCCGAAGGGTGGCTGGCCTCTCCCTTAGAGATAGGGTGAGAAGTTCGGCCATCCGGGAGGGGCTCAGAGTAGAGCCGCTGCTCCTCCACATCGAAAGGAGCCAGTTGAGGTGGTTCGGGCATCTGACAAGGATGCCCCCTGGGCGCCTCCTGGGTGAGGTGTTCCGGGCATGTCCCACCGGGAGGAGGCCCGGGGCAGACCCAGGACGCGCTGGAGAGATTATATCTCTCGGCTGGCCTGGGAACGCCTTGGTGTTCCCCCGGATGAGCTGGAGGAGGTGGCTGGGGAGAGGGAGGTCTGGGCTTCTCTGCTTAGGCTGCTGCCCCCGCGACCCGACTTCGGATAAAGCGGATGAGGATGGATGGATGGATGGATGGATGGATGGTCAGAGGTATCATTAAGGAAGCAAAGATCTGGATTGAGGATATAAAAAACTTCAGGTACCTCAGATAACACAGAGTTCACAAAGACCCAAAAGTCAGATATAAATGTCAGTCCCAAACATGTGTAAGAACGTGCCTGGTGATGAATTGTTGCACATGTGACAGTGATACGGAGCCTGTAGCTTCATCTGGAATCTCTTATAGGGTGTAATGTATGATCTGTGGATGGTTTTGAAATGAATTAGTTGATGTGCCAAGTTCCCAGAAGTCAAACCTAGATTAGACCATACTGTATCCCAGTCTATATCAACCTGTAGGTCTCCCAGTTCCCTAATCCAAGTAGATTCAATGGGCAGAGGCTTTACATCATGTTCAGCTCATTTGTTGTAAATTATGGAAACAGAGGATCTGCCAGATTTGGGCAAGATCCATTCCAGCACGGGATGAGAAGGGAGGGGAGAGTCCCAGGGGAAACATATGCTTTTACAGCTGATCTGAGCTGCAGGTGCACAAAGTAAGAAGATGCAGGAAGGGAAAAACGTGTCCTTAAGTCCTGAAATGAACGAAGGCCCTGAGCGTCGAACAGATCATCAAAAATGTTTATTCCAGGTGAAGACCAAGAGGGTTGAACAAATGCTGCCACACAGTAACTTCAAATTATGCCAAAGTGTTGAACTTTTACAAAACTTTACTGGACCACATAACCGTCGATCTATTTTCAAATTCTACTCTGATTCTACCAGCCTGTGCATTGATGCAGTAAAGATCTGTAGATGATTGCAGGTCCAGAATCAAGAAGCTGGTGGAAAGAAGTGATAACCAACATGGGGCTCTCATGACTCTAACATTGTTCTAACATTTAACAGTGCAACCAGAATTTAAAAAGTTGTAAATAAAAACAGAACACAGGGATCTGCACAACAAGAGGTGACAGAAGGCTGAGTGAGAAACAGCAGGAGGAACAGTTGGTAAAACAGAAGCAGGTCAGTGACATGATCAGGTGTAAAAAGATGATCTTACAGAGTTAGAGGTTCATCAGTCTGCTAAAACTGTGTCTACATATTGTGAAACAATTTCAGAATAATGTTCCTCAATGTAAAACTGCGAATCTTTCTTAATATTTATACAAATACACCAAGAGATTCAGAGGATCTGGAGAATTCTCTGTGCTCACGGACGAGACTGAAAATCAATATTGTAAAGCTGAGATCTTCACACTGTGATGGAAATCAGTGCACAGGAACACTTCCAGAAATACCCGTCTGTGGTCACAGCTCACCGTGAAATCCACAAATGCAGGTCAAAGCTCCAAGAAGGCAGAGAGAGAACATTCAGCTCGTTATCAGCACTCAGTACCAACCCACCAACCCACTGAGGGAGACGCAGACAGTCTGCACACAGGAGATCAGTGTGTCATAAGGCAGAATGTTGATGTGCTGAGACTTTCATGTTTTTATTTTTATGGTGCTTTATTGTTTTAAGTCATTCTGTTTTAAGGCCTTAGTGTGGGTTTGGTTTTATTTGTTTTAAAGTTTTATTTTTTATTTTAAGGGCCAATCAGCAGCCAGGATGCGTTGTACCAGATGTGAACATTAAGAAGGCCTGAACAGAGGAGACTCGATGTTTCCTGGAGAGATTTGTAGAGATGGGCTGAGTACTGGACAGAGAGGGTACTGGGTTCTGGTTCAGCAGAACTTGGGACGAGAGAGAAGAACCTGAAAGTGGAACTTGAGTTGGGGCTGATCGGATTCTTACTGTCTCGGACTCCAGTGCTGATCAGATGTGGCTCACTGCCTCAGCCGCTGATGGAGAACCTTGGAAGCGGCAATGGGAGGAGCTGCTACAGTCATGGACGTACTGCTGCTCTGCTGAGGACTTGTAGGTCAGAACCGAGGGAAGCTGAGCTTCTGAACGGTCGCAGGATTTAGGATTTCAACAAATTCTGGACTGAGTGGTACCGAAGCGTCTGCTGGACGTCTCTTTTTTAAATTTTATTTAGTCTTTTTTTTTTATTTTTTAAAAACACTATGCCCAGTCAGTGATGGAGGGTCCTGGATTGGGTGGTTTCGCTGTTGCACACATGGCACAGTTGGTGTCACTGTAAAATACTAATACATAAAATATATATATATATGTTAGTGTTCATCGGTTTGACACAAACAAATATGTCCATTTGAAAAAGATATTACACACCTGAGGCCTCAAGCAATGTTCCCTCTAATTCTTCATGTGTCTGAGCGAACACACAAACTCCCTGAGCGTCCCTTGGACCACTGTGAGCGACATCAGACGTGTTCACTGTGGTCACGCCAGCATCTAATCCATCCAAGTTACATGGTTTATTAAAATAATCAAATTACAGAATTTACATTTATGTTAGACTACTTTTAATTAACTGCTTTAGCCCACTTACAATGAAAATTTAAAAAAATCTTGTTCATGACCTGTGTAGTATGTTAACGCTATTGGAAGTAAAAGTAACTTGAACTCCAATTTTGAAAACACAACTTTCTTTCTTTTTTTTTTCTTTTTTTTATATAAAGCTCTGACTTGTATTATGAGTCTGTGGTCTGGGAGAGAGTCCTGTAACTCTGTCTGCAAAATATAGTATATAATGACCAATGTTGGGAAATTAATTATATAGTTACTTCTTCAAAAAAGTAACTCAGTTTGGCAAACAACAAAGTTTTTTGCAGCTGTTTACCTAAAAATGCAGCCAAGGCATTTTTAAATAAACATTTCAAACTATTTACAGAACAATCAGCTGTTCTGCATCAAATCTGATGCCACACAAATTATTTGTGCCACACCAAAAAATAATTTCTGTCCACTATGAGATAAAGGAGAACAACAGCCTGATACCTGCAGGCCTGACAACAGGAGATGTGTCACTCCTGTAACACCTGTAACATTCAGCAGTCGCCTCATTGTTCTGACACACACAACAAAACTATTGACTACACTACACACTAACTACACAAGATTTGCGCTACACGTCGCAAATCTCTCACATCTCAAAACACGCCGTCACTCCTAAAACTTCCACCCGTTTCTTAACAACTAGATGCCACGTTGCCATATCATTTTTTGATTGGTCGACATGGTACTTTTTTCGACCAATAGGAAAGGGTGGGGGTTTTTTGGTTTTGTTTTTGCTCACAGGCGGAGAGTGCTTTCGAGCGTTTTCCTTATAAAACGCTGTTTTTACCGTTTCTTCCCGCAGTAAATATAAACAACGATTATTCAGGAAAAAAACAAACATTGCATTTATTTTTATCATAACTCTGGTTTTACGTGGCCGATCAACACAGTTTAAAAACTGGTATAAAGTCCACACTTTTTCCGTCAATTGTTCCGTCTGTCCTGCTCACATCTCCAATGGTTGTACACGTTGTCATTAACGTGGCTTCACTCCACATCAGCCACGCCGCTTTGCCAGCTCAAACACCGGTGTCGGCACATAAGGACGCTGTCATAGCCTGTCAGCGACGTTGATTGGCTGCGTACATACGAATGTGAATCGCATCATTGGCTGGACTATGGGATAAGGTGGCATCGTTCTAATCCCATACGGGAGCAGCCAGTCACTTACTGACTAACACTGCAAAACAGAATTGTTAAAGTATTAATTTTAATTTCCATTCAGCTTAGATTTTTTTTTTGTGCGCAACGCAGATTTTCTGTGCGCAGAGACCGTGCCAGCAGTGCGCAATTGCGCACGCGCGCAGCTTAGAGGGAACATTGGCCTCAAGTATTGTCTGTGCAAATGTCCTTCGTGCCTGGGCCATCTCTTTTTTTGTCGTCAAAAATGTCATTTCTGGTTTATTTGGGAATGCTTCCATTACTGCTTTGGTCATCTGAAATGAAAACAATAAAATAAATTTAATTGAAAACATCTGCAAATGTTACACTTCCTATTTAAACAGTTTAACCTTTTAAGATTATTTTAACTTATCTTCTTATCTAATTTTACAGAACAATATTATTGCTTTAATGTGGTACCATACCATGATGACCATTACTCCGCAGCTAGAACCATCCCGTTGAAATGGATGTGTCAGTACTCCTCCTTGAAGTCTCACATTCACCCAGTCTGTTTTGTTGTAGCATGTCCTTCTCATTTTGAAGTATTCACTGTGTGAACATAATGTACATGACATTTATATACAAATGAATGATAAAAGTCACACAGAAAAAGAACATTCTGTACTTTTTCATAAATCACATAGACATATATAACACATATCAATGTGTTTTTAATGGCGTGCCAGAAAGCCCTGTGCTCTAGATTATGTTACATGAAGTATCAAAAATAATAACATGTTCTTTTGAATCTACAAATGTTAACTGTGTCAAATGTCTCACTGCTTAAACACTGTCAGGGTATTTTTATTATTTAAAATTACATATGTGTGTAATTTTGAAGTAATTTTTTTAATTCTTTATAGAACCGATAACCATGGATTTTATTACACTTTCATCTACAACCATATGTCCACCTATAGAAAAAGAGGTCCTCTGTCCTCCTGTCACTTTTCTAATGGCATTACAGAGTACCAAATATTTTATGTTATTATTATATACATGTAATAACGCATAATTACCAGAATCTTTTGGCTGCACGGTCAGACTCTTCCTGCTCCAAAGAGTTTCTTGAAGGATCGACCAAATACAGACAGCTGTCATCTGCATTTATGTACTGTGATAGATATATAAATTTAAAAAGCACATAAATTATGAAGAATGTTTTATTGAAACAAACTTTTTTTCACAGAAATGCTGCTTGTACATTTCCAATGTTCACAAAGGATAAAATGGCTCTGTAGTTGTCAAAGTTCACCTGTGACATATTAGGAATTAATTACAAATTTGCAACAATAATTTTTTCATTTATCTCCAGAGATTAATAAAATGTAAAAAACTGAATTCTAGAATATATGAAATAAAAATTTACCCTGGACAAGCTTTGTCTCCTGATTAGTTCTCTCTCTCCATAGAGGATCACACCGCTCGTGTAGTGGTTCATATATTATTCCCCAGATTCAGCCGAATGGCCCAGTGGTACAGGAGACTTTCAATGACCTGAGGAGTATAATAAATAACCTTTTATTACTTTGTATGATAAATTTTTGGAATACAAAGGTTAATAAAGAGTTTTTTACTTACATATACTCAGTATTCAGTCATGAGGAAATGCCTGGAATGTAGATCTAAAGCAGTACTTACTGAATGTGTAGGGAACAACTAATGTTCTGCCCCAGCTTTAACGTTAACCTTATGCAGCACTTTTTTTGGGGGGGGGGGGTTAATACCTGGATTACATACCTCTCCAACAAGCCAGCTGTGTGGTCTAAGGGTCAGGAAATCATTGTGACGTATGACAAAGTTGTTACCTCTAATCTGAGATGGGACCACAGAAACAACAACTTCCGCTTCCTGTTGTTTCCACAAATACGCGACCTGTGTTTCAACAAGACAATAGTAACTAAATAAAGTTCAAAAAATTCTTCTTAGGAAAGGTTTTAAATGTAATTGAAAACATCTCCAGATTTGACATAAATTTTAATGTAATTTATTTGAGATGTTAAACTACAATAAGAAATTAAAAATTGAGTCAGTTACTGTTGTTCTTGTAAAATTAAGGCCAGTAACTTGTAAATGTTACATTTATTGTTGGACTGACATTTGTCATTTTTCTGTGATCTGTAATTTTCATTCATCAACACATACATATAATGAAATCTAATATATAATTACAAAAATATGTACTAACAAACTTGGTTTTTCAAACACATGACATAGTTACTGAATTAGAGTTTGTCTGTGAAACATCACCTGTGATGCAGTGTCCTTTGTCGGACCGGTTGTGTTTCTCTCAAGGTGCTCTGTCCTTTCCACTGTAGATGGAGAATCCTCTGGCCCCTCGATTTGTGGGTTGAATTTAAAAGAAAATATTTGTTACTGCTGTGATCATTTTAAGTAATGTTTTATTAAGGAAAACATTGCATTACCTTTTGCATGAATTACACGTTATTAATGCTGATATATTTCACATAATACTCACTAAGTGCGGTGTTTGTTGGATTACAAAATCATAACAAATGAAGAAGAAGAACATAACTTGAATGTATTTAATGACTGCTACTTTTTGTGGCCTAATTTTTATTGCACAATTTGAAAAGGGTTATTCTATGCATCAAAGATGCTCTAATTCTTTAATTTCACTTGTTATTTCATAATAATTATTTATTCATGCTTATTGTTATCATTTTTTTCTAACACTAAAGATAACAATTAAACTTTAAAAATGGGTGTACTCACTGTCCTCCTGACATCAGAGAGTGGCTCCAAAGGAATCTCTTTGAAGGCCCTTTCCATTTCCTTCACGGCTGGATCATCGTTGTTTACCAGGTGTATTTCAAATGGAGGACTTGTGGGGTTCTTATGTTCAATGTACTTTTTGATTGTGGTGACTACAACATCAGCACAAATTGAGACTGGAAAGTTGAATATTCCAGAGCTCACTGCTGGAATGGCAACAGAGGAAAATTTGTGCTCTTCTGCACATGTCATGACATTCAAAATACCTTTAGTTAGAAGTTTCTTTGCATGGGATATCATGTGCACTGTGGGGTCATTCTGCAGACACGGGCCTACCAAATGAATCAGCTTCATGCAAGGTAGTTTGCCTGCTGTGGTAACTGCAACTTGTCCTGCCTTTAATTTGCCATTTTTGGCAATGAAGACATCACTCTCTGCTTGGATAGTACGTCCTCCAGTAGCAGACAGTGCCTTTGCAAGTCCACCCATGTGAGAGAGACTTTCATTAGCTGCATTCACAATTGCATCCACTTTGAAGGCACATAAATCTCCTTTCCATATTGTGACAGACACTTTATTAGCCATGTTTGTTGCAATTTTTTGGCTAACAGCTATTTGTTCCTGGCTCTCATCCTACAAAGATAGACACATGTCAATTTTCAGAGTCATTTATGACAATTTTCAGAGTCATTTATGACAATAACACACAAAACATAAATGTAGACATTAAAAACATTTCTAAAAATACCTGATTTTGACGAGCATCATATTGTTTGTGCTGTTCCTGTTTAAAGGTTTGAACAGTGGTCTTCCCTTTTATCTGTTAACAGATAACATTTTTGAATGACTTTATATAATAGAATATAATAGACAATAGAATATGGTCATGAATGACACAAACTTGTTCTGATTTTAGATGTATGTAACGAGTGAGCATCTGTCCTGCTGTTGGTCAACCATACAGGCACTGATATGACTGTGTATGAGTGCCTAGTCCCCTTAAAGGACTCTCTCCAAAAATTCAATCCCAAGTAAACAGAGGAACTATGAGATAAAAACATGGGCAGTATGTGATGCCCGGTCCAGCTGTAAAGAGAACATGCTAGTGTACGATTGGAAACTTGCTTGCCTGCAGTCAGGGCACGCGAGCTGTGCTTAAAATTACAGTAGGTCTCCAAAAGACAATGATCACCCTTGAAAGCTTGTTTAATTCATATGCCCTTGGCCTACAACTGCTGAAAACAAAGCTGTACATGGTGTGACCAGCAAAAAGCAAAAAACCTGAGCTTCCTCCTGCATTTGTGTTCCCTATGGACATGCATTGTTTGTCATTAAAGTGGGGCTTCACTAAGGCCCATGCCCTGGTGTAATACAATGTCAAAAAACATAAAAATTTCAGGTAATCAGTTGGAATACAGTTTGATAAAACTGTATTCCACAGATGATAATTTATAATTGATGCTTTATAAATAGTCAAAGCAGACGCTTTACCCCAGAGGAAAAAGGAGTATGGCCATCGGGAGGACATCACAAGGTTTATTTATTGAAAATAATGGGAACATGATGACTCACCTCAGTTTTCTTTTTCTTCAGTGGCAGTTCGGTCACTAACGGTGACACATACACACCTTTTCGTTTAATGCGTTTGTCTTTCCATTTCTCCATTTCCACGTGAAAAGACTGTTGATTACACATACATACTTTTAGTGCTTACTTATTTTATCATCTCTTAATTCTATAGTCATATCCAAATGTTTTCACTTTTTCTTAGTTTCTTGTTCTATTTGTATAAAACATAATTTTCATTATTAGGAAGTTATTCAAACCTTTTGTCTTGATTTTTTCATGTCTGCATATTCAAGCAGGAGGGCATCGTGCATTTTTTGATAAATTTCCACAAAGTCATCAAGCCTTGTCAGTCTTCTTCTCTGGATACGGATTTGTTTCAAATCCCACTGGCTTTTCTCCATGATTCCTTGGGTTCTGTTGTCTTGTGTAAAATTCTTGAATGCAATAGTACATTGTTTAAGTCAATATCTATGTATTGTAAATTTATATACAATTTATGTTTCTTTTTCACTTATTCTTCTCGCTATGATACCTGGTTCTTGGATTGCTGAATGTCACTATAGAGTTTACTGAGCTGCTGGTGAGCAGGACCAGTACCATGACGTCCAAGGTCCCCCAAGGAGAATACAAGTAATTCAAAAACATAATAAAAATAGATAAGTCAACGTTTAGCACATTTACATTTATTAATAAATGACAATTTATGATAGTAATACAACAAATAAAAAAATGTACCGAGCATCATTGATGACCACAAAGTTGCATGTGGTAGAAGGTGATTTACCAGACCGGCAATAAATTTGGGTGCATGAAAGATGTTTCTTTCGCCCTCACAGTCCAGTGTTGCATTGTCAGCAATTGCCTGGAAATGGGTCTTCAAGGGGGCATTCTGAACATCAGTCTGTAAAACAGATATATATCTATATTCAGCAAGTTATCAAAGCAAAGAAAAATTAATTATATAAAATGTTATTGTGGTTTAAAACATATATTTTTTTAATAATGTGAATTCATTAATTCATTTGGGACAGACACAAGTAAAAAAGTTATTAAAATGATTACTTAAATAATAAATCTTAGCTAACCTTGTAGTCCTCAGCAATCACAGTCTTTTCATCCAAATCCAGGGTCCCCCTTTTTTGCATAAGGATTTTCAAGTTGTTGTAGTGTTTTGTTACATTCCTTCCACTACAAGGACTGCAAAACACTATTGCTGCACTATGGACAACATCATCCATGTCTTTTAAGTTATCACAGCATGCAAGGAGCCCAAACACATGCATTCCAAGCCTGTAGTTCTCTGGAATGCTGGGAAAAGGAACGAATGAAATCACTGTTAGTAGGACCTTTACATTACAAAACTTGTATTCTTTTTTAATTATTGATATAAATGTACTCACTGTTTTTTACAAAGGTCCTTGGCATTTTTCATGACATGGCTCAAGCATCGATGAAGAATGGGAATGTTGAATTGCTGGCCAGTGAGTAAGACATAGTACTTCTGCAGCAGATCCTCTAGACTTGTTCTGCAGAATGTCATGGAAATGGATCGGAGGAGTACCAGGAGTACCATCGGAGTACCAGGGATCCATTACACATGAACATGACAGGCCTGTTGTAGGCCCGATTACCAAATGCTCTTACCAGATCAGTCTGAAAGGCCTGCAAGAAGTATGTCACAGAGGCTGTAGTGTGGTCACACGTGACATATGTAGCAACTGGAAGAGGAGAAGCACCTTTGGATGGGTTTCTGACAACCAACTCATACACATAGTATGGTGGCCTTCCAGCACTTTCTTTTCTTATTATACTTCCAGTGGCATCAAAGTACACAATGTCTTCTTTGCATCTTTGATGAAAAACTGACAAGGTTTTCTTAGACCACAGCATTATGCCCTTTGGATGCATCAGAATCTTCTGCAGTACATCCTTTTCAGTGTCCTGATACTGTTGAATTATCTTTTGTAAGCTAATCAACTCGTTGGGATCTGCTCTACTGGCTTTTCTTTCAGACCATGCAATGTTTTTCAAGACTTCTTTTGTTGGAGCATCATCCCTGTTGCCAGATTGGATCACCTTTTGTGGCACTTTCTGTAAAGACTCCAAGTACAAGCTCCTTGGTAATTTGTTTTTGAGGAGTTCTCCAGCACTTTGACGTGATTGTGCACGCACAGGCCGCCTTTTCAGCTCTTTGTTATTATGGCAGACCTCACCTCCTTTAAAAACGACTTCTGCTTTCAGTGTCTCTTCGTCATAAACCACCACATCCACAGTGACAGGGCAGTCCTGAAATCTGCAGTACCCCATACACCTGAAAACCGGTGCCTCTGATCTTGAAGAGAGTTTTTTCACACTGTCTCCGAAATCCAAAACTGCAGTACGGATTAAGGGTTCTGATTCCACTGGCAATAATATTTGTCCACTGCAGTCCTTTAAATAGTCTTCCTGACTGATGTTGCCGTAACTCCTTCCATTCATTCTCATTTATGAAAAAGAAAGTTTTCTGCTGTGGCAAACCAGATGTGAAAAATCTTTCTTCTGAACTGCTACTGTCTGTGTTGACCTCAGCTGATTCATCTGATTCATTCCTCTGCAACATACAGATATAGATTTAAAAAAAATGTATAAATACTTTCAATGTTTGTCACTACAGTGTCTCTATGAAACAGCATCATTATGTTACAATTTCACTAGTGAACCCATAGTACGAGTAAGTGAATATGACTAAGAAATATTTATTTTACCTCTAAAGATCATCACAAAAAGATTTTAACTTTAAATTTAAACTTTGGATTACATTTCAAAACACTTGAAATTTTTAATATAATAATTACATGCCTATAGTGTTTAACAAACATATAAACTCCGTGTTTTCTTTCTCTGTTGTGCATTAAAAACAGTGAAAGTTATGAAATTACCTTAGCATTTGCATTTGAAGATGAAGATTTAGAGTCACTCTCGAGGGATTTGTGTGTCTGGGGTATGGATGCCGCTCTCTGCAGTTTTTTGAAGTGCATCCTGGGAAGAGAAAGCGTTTTCGTTTATTTACAAATTAATGTTTTTCCAAAGCATCACAATGTAATACTGAATAAAATACAAATAATTACCTTTTCTTGAAGGTAAAGGTACATTTCCTACAGATTGTGGAGACTTTGGCGCAACAACAACGTCTTCCTCATTCTAACAAATCACAAATTAATTAAAACATAACAATTAGACTGAAATTTCTATATGTCTTTGTTAACACACATTATTACAAAATATTTTGAAAAGAATCACTATGTAATGACAGTTTTATAAGGGAAAAAATATTCAGCAAAGGAATATAGTACTATAGTTATTGTAAATGATAAAGTAATATTCAGATTTTGGAACTTGATTGTGCAATAACAAGATAAAATGGAGAAATTAGAAGGGTGGAAGACAAGGAGTGAAAAGTTAGTCAGCAGCAGGAGGATGAGTTGGTTACTCCTTTAAAATGGAGGTCAGATGTGACACTCAGGTCTTTGTGAGGCTGTCCTGTGGGTGCTTAAGGCTCTACACCTCATGGTTTGGTGATTTGCTTTGATATGTGTTTACTTGCTGTTAAGTCTATTGTAATCTACTTTCTTGCTCTCCATATGACTCATTATTACTCTGTTTCAAGATTTAAATTATCTTCAAGATGACATTTTGGAGTGAATTTGTTTTATTTGTATCTAAAAAGCTGGATCCCTACTGTATAAAAGGCTCTGGGATTTTATGTCTATGTTCTGCAATATTGTGTGTGGTGGAGCCGTAGGAAATGACGTGGGCAGAAGTTGGGGGTAGTGCGCTGCTACTCGAGAAGGGGAGATTGCTTCCGTGAAATCTCTTTTTTTACCTTGTAAACTGTGTCCCTGGTTGCCATCCTTCGTTGCTCCGAGTGTTAAGTTCGTGACTGCAAGTAAATTCCTTAAAGATGTTTATTTTCCGATCCTGATGTTCGCCGCGGCTTTAGTTACTTTCTACCGCGTTATAGCAGCGAGTTTTCATCTCGTGACTAGAGGCATGTGCCGCTGGCCGCCGCCATTATGTAGTAATTTTATTCGGCCACACGATGGCGCCAAAGTCCTTCTGTTCACAGTTAGAACGGATGTTTCGGCTATGTATGACATTCTCACTGTGTTTAATTGTGTCCTTTCTGTTTTTGGAGCAAGAGATGTAAGATTGGCATAGTTCAAATCATATATGTTATGTTATGTGTATATTCAGATGGATGTGTTGGTTTATTTCATTTACTACTTTATGTTTATCTTAGTGAAGCTGTTTCTGTATATGTTTATATACTCATGGTAATTTGTTTGTTACTACAGACTGCTGGCAACACTGAGCATCTAGGTGGCAATAAAACAGCTGGCGGTGACAATCCAGCAAAGTGGAAGCCTCTTGTCCTCCTTCCTGTATCCTGACCGATACACCATCTTGTTAGCTGCTGAACCTAAAAGAACTAGCCCGCACCGAGTACTCCTCAATACCTACTATAGCTGGATAAGGTTGTCATAATGGCTTCAAAATTTTAAATCTGACAGTAAGTGTATGACACATTTCTTACAATGGAAGGAACATCATCTCCAAGTGTTGTCTCTGCAGTAGGAAAATCACTCTGTAGCAAGGGACCCTCTACCCCTGATGTGGTCTGTAAAAATATTTGATTTTTGCATAATAATTTTTATTACAGGAAGTTCTACCAGAGAAAGATCTGTTCTTTTTAAAAAAAAAAAAAAAAAACCTTTTATTTTAAATGGACTAAATATAAATACTTTGTGAAAAAACATTGCTTACCTTTTCATACTGCAGGACTGCCTTGAGAATCTTTTTCCTATTAAGACATGTATTAGGCACTCCCAAATCTCTTGAGACATTTTCCCAAAAGCCATGCACTTTGTGAACACTGTAGGTCTTTAGACTGGTCCCGGGTTCAGCATACTTGTGAATGAACTCTAATATATTTGGCAGGGATTTTGAAATTGTCCGTGCCTTTTATGTAAAAGAGAACAGTGACATTAACACGTCATACCTTTATTGTGCTGTAAGTGATACAGATTGAACAATGTATCACATTATTGTTTGTTAAATTACTTACCTTTCCAAAAACTGAAAAAGTGCAGGTCCTGAAATTTTGAGACAAATTAAAATTAATACAAAGAAAAACAAACCATATGAACATATCTGTTATCCTGAGATCAACCTTGCAATACTGATCAACAATAACATATGAAACAGCATAAATGTGAACTCTTCATTTAAGTTTAATAGACTTCTGAAAACATTTTGGGGCACTCCAAGTACCCACACTCTAGTGATGTCCAAAACGCATGATGCGGAAAATTCTTTTTGGTGCATTTTTCTGTGCCAACAACATAACAGGTAGCAGTTAGATTTTTGGACATACAAGTGCTAACTAACACAGTCCTTTTTAATGTTTATTTGCTAAGAAACTATCACTAAGTTCTAAGTTTTAAAACTCACAGTGCAAATTACTGTAATTAACACTATAGTAAAAAAAAAACACAAGCACAAATTCACTGTGTATAATACACATTCCCTGCCTGATTTATTACTATTAATAATGTTATACTCTGTTAGATATATACATTTTGAGTGGCTCCTAAACCACAAAGACAAGCTGTTAAAGATCGTTGCTCTGAACGGACTTTACAATCATTATCACAATCACGACGACTTGAAAGAGTCATTGTGTCAAGCCAATGAAAAATTAAAATCTGGTAATACCCAGTGTAAATCGTTGCTTAAAAGAGAATTTATGACCTTATGTGACAAAAACACTTTTGTAAGATGAGTTATTTATCATGGTGAACAGTGTTACTTATTATGGTTGTTTTATAACTAATGCAACCAAACATGGATTTTGTTTTAACGTATTTGTTCGTACTACAAAATGTTACGTATCTTTCAATTATCTCAATGTGTTATCACTTCTTTTTCTTAATATATATATATATTTAAGAAAAGATACAACATCAAAAGTCAAACGACTGAACAGTTTTCACTACGCTTAAATGGAGTGTGTTACTTTTAAATGTACGCCTAAGAGTACAAAATCTAATCTTAGATATATGTTATATTTCTATATATATGCTCTCCATCGGTTAGTATATCAATATTATTAAAGTTTTCAAATTCTAAAAATTATGATTTTAGACACATTTCTGGACGAAGACTATATACAAAGCGCAAACAATCTAAAAACAATTTTCTATAATTAGACTGAGGAAAATAACTGGCATTAAATGTCTAGAATGTTCTCGTTTCTTGTTAATAGTCCCATTTTTAGTGTTAATCACCTTTCCATTTTATTGTTGGTGGGTAAACCGAAAATTTTTGTCCACGTAGGCCTCGAAGAAAAGTTCAGTGTACTAATAATAATTACATGTAATGACAGCGTAACCACATATAACCGTTTCCTGTCGCAATGAAAGCTACGTTATCTGTCCAACGCAACGACTCAATAAATACCGAAATATCAAAGGTGGGTTGGCTATATGTCATGTGACTCTTGTCCCACACATCAGTTTGCATTGAATTAACAAATAATACTAATTTAATTCCAATAATGAAGCAAAAACTGAAAAATGTTAAGGCAATGTACAACCTTTTAATGTCATGTATAAAATATAATCAAAATAGTATTGGCAGAAATATTTCTATGAGTTACAGTATGAAAAAAACAAAAAATATTATGAAACCTGTAATCAAAAGGCAAGATATTGTGAAGGTAATTCAGAATATTAATGTTAAAGACAATGAGTGTCAGAGAAAAAGACAAAAGCATATTTCTTAAAATATATTGTAAAAGATGTGATTAAAGACTTTCATATAAATCATGAGAATTGAAAATTGTTTTTATACTTCTAAGACTACTATTACTTATAGTAACATGAAAATTAACGAACAAAAAGGAAAATATTATTTTCTATTGGACAAGTGAGTGAGTTAGATTTTCAACGTTTGTGCAGTTAACATATTTACTGAGACAATCAAAAATGAGCATGGAACAACATCTGTTACATGGTATCCAGCTCTGTGTTTTCTGTTACTCTTGTCTTTCAGGTGTCAAGCCTCATTCTATTGTCCAATACAAAGGTAATTGGCACGTCTCTATTGGCTGATCTGGAGAACAGTAGACCAATCGCTTGCCTGGTATAATTAAAAAAAAAAACAGCTCCCAGGCCAGGTTGTCTTCTGACTGTCTTTGAACTTTTGTTAGTAGGTGTCTGTGTGTGTGAATAGAGTGTTTGGGTGTGAGGCTGGACAGATAAGATCGGGGTACCCCAAACACATTCAACTGAGCTTTAAGTGTTAAAAACACTAGGTTAGGCAGGTGATGACACTTTTGTATCCTGTGACTGACCTTATGTGTCAAGCAGCTACACAGGCCTTTTGTTTTGCATATTATTTGATTTCCACTTTAGGGAAGCTGTTGGCATCTTTTTGTTTTAGTAATGTCTTTGATCTGGCTCAGCCGCCCGGTTCTCGTCCCCAGCCTTTTTCTTTTGTTAAGCTTACTGTTATCAAGGCATGGTAAATGAACAGTAAACCTTGCCTGATGACTAATCTTCCCGTTTCCCTCTCATTGATTTATTTGGGTTGTCATGGCAGAAGTATTAAACAATGCCTTTTATTAGAACATAAGCATTTAAATGCAGTAATTGTATTTGAATTAGTTAAATATGAGTGGGCAACTCTGACCATGACAAGACTGCATTTGCTCTAAAAAAAAAATTTAAAAATTTAGACATATTGTTGTCATTATTTTTACTCTTCAATTTTATGTGTTTTTTCTTTAAGATGGTATCAGAAGTTGCTCCTCCACCATGAAAAAACCATCTGCATGTATTCTTTCACTACATCCACGATTCTCCTCTGTGGTCTTCCTCATTCATCCTGTTTGGAGCTTAATGTTCAACATCCTTTATCTATTAAAATTACAGAAGGAGAAGAAAGTAATCATCAGAGCAGGAATCATGATAAATGATAAATAGATTACCAGTACATACAAACATAACACTTGCATAATTTCTCTGATAACGCTGCATTGGATGGGTTTATTAACGGTGGGCTGAAATTGTGCTACAGTCTGCTGGTGAGGAACTTTTTTGAGTGTTGAATAAAATGTCCTCCACAATCTGTATATGAACTGTCATTAAAACCATGGAGATTCTTACTTATAAAGGAAAGAAAAGTGGGATAATGCCCATCAACATATAGTGTATATTTTTTGAAACATTACAAAGATACAGGTAATTCTGGGTTCACCTGAATTACAGATTAGACTGGTGGACAAGCAGAGATGTTGTGTACAACTGGTGACAGCATCAGTGACAGGGATGCCAAAAGGAAGAACAAATTAATCAGCAAGGCTGGAAGCAGAATTAGGAGGCGTCAGAGTCAGTGAGGGTCAGAGGTCAATGAACAAATTGCCGACCTTCATGGATAATGCATCACCCTCAAAAGGATTCAAAATCTGGGCCATGAAGAACAGTTCAGGAAACCTATTTTATTGTTTCGTCTGTGAAACTGTATAAATGAAATGTAAATTATGTTAAAGGCAAACACATTTGTAAGCCATAAGAAACAAACATGATTTGCATTATACCTTCAAACATCTGTATAGATTTAATACATTATTTATTAACTGAATTTGCTAACATGTCTTACATAGTGAGAGTATTTCTGTTACTGATGATATTTCAATGATATGTATTTTTTTATGACTAAATAATGCTCTATCGAAAACATGGAATTAACAGCAGGTGTGGCAATTTTGTAATTTGTTGTTTAAATTTGATATTATTTTATCCTTTGTCATACTCTGTTAACACAGCAATCTCAGAAACCATACAGTAATTTTGGCTGTGGGTGACAGGGTGAAGAGTGGAGATGGCCTAGAGTCAGAATCCAGTGAGATATCTGCACCACCTCTTACAGTTTTCCTGTAATCTGAGCTCAAAGATGAGAGTATATACAGTACAGTAAAGTAAATTGTGCAAAGTTTACTAAAACTTTTCTCAAAAACCATACAGTAAATTTGGCTGTGGATGACAGGGTGAAGAGTGGGGGTCACCCAGAGTCAGAATCCAGTGAGATATCTGTGTCACCTCTTACAGTTTATATGTAATCTGATGTCAAAGATGAGGATATTAAAAGTACAGTACTGTATATTGGGTAAATTTTATTGTTAATTTTCTCAAAAATCGTACAGTAAATTTGGCTGTGGATGACAGGGTGAAAAGTGGAGATGAGCCAAAACTGGGAGTGGATTGTGAAGTAATATAGTGTCAGGACACAAAAGACTGCGTTTCCAAACCAGTCGGCACCCGTACTGTAATATGCGTAAGAGTAGTGCAAGAACATTTTAGGTGCGGTTGGCGGTGCGGCTACCTTGACTGTGACTTCGTAAGTGAGGGCTCACTTGACCGCGGTCCCAGAAGGCATCAAAATTGTTAATAAAACCCACACCGTGAGAGACACAGGCGGAGGAAAGCCAGGTGTTAAGGCTGAGCAGCCGGCTGAAACGGCCTATCCCTCTGCCGCAGGTGGGCGTGGGCCCGGAGATAAAAGCACTCACCTGCAACTAACCAAGGACGCTGAAGAGTTGGCTCGGATTGCTGTTTGGGGATGTCATTGGTGCCGATGTGGATGATGAGCCGGTTGGCCTGTGGGTGGGACGCCAGGATGTTAGGAATTCTGTCCACTATGTCGACAACGGTGGCTCCCGGGAACGACAGCGTGAGCGCCCCCCTCATCCGCACGTTCCTGACGATGGAATCCCCGAGGACCAGCGTGGAGAGAGGAGGTGCCACCGGGGCTGCTGGCCATCTGAGACGGCCGCGCCGCGGCACCGGGGTGTTCAAATGGAGATGCACCAGCCGGACCGCGTGAGTGACTCCCAGGTAGCCGCGCCGCGGGTCTTCTTCTCCGAGGAGCCGGGGTAAGCACTAGTAGTGGTGGTTTGAGCTTTGCCAAGGAGGATCGTGTCAAGTTCGCGTTCTGGTTATTACAGTCAAATAGCCGTAAGTCAAACGTATTCCAAAGAAAGTGTACTCAGTCTAAACAAGCAGCATTCATGTGGGAGGAACTGATTTGTGCTTTGATAATGACTGCAGAGAGCAGTGAGTCAGCACAGAATAAATCCTTTATGTTTGTGGGCACTATGACATCATTTACAGTTAAAAAAAAGAAAGCTGTAATAGTGTTTGGGACCATAAATCAGAATCAATTAAACACTTTTCTTTTAAGCTAAAAATAAAATGAATAAAAATACAAAGTTTAATATTAAGAATCCTGAGGTGGGACTTGAAAATATTTAGACTTTAATGGGCTTGTATACTTCACCTGTTAAAGCCAGCAAGAAAGAACAGAGTTTTAGTTTTGGTCAGATCTGCTGTGGATTATCATTATTAACTTTCCTATAACACATGTAGAGTTTAATTCACATAGCAGCATTTAGCTGCAATACAAGCAGATTATATTCAAAATAACATGCATATGTTGAAAAACTAAAATTAAACTCACCTTGTTATTTTTAGAGAAGGTGATGAGCTGCACTGGATCATCACCAGCTTGTATCTTCATCCTTTTTCACTAAGTGAAGTCTTTCCCTTTGTTCCTTTTCCTCTGCACCTGAAAACCAAAGTGTGTGATCGCAGGTGAAATAAGGAATATTTGTAGGTTTAGAGTGCTTCATTTAGTGACAGCTGTTGATTCTGTCATGGTCCTGAGTCGGTGACCCAGCATTTTGTGTTTCATTTTGGTAACATTTTGTGTTTTGAGTTAATTCTTATTTTGTATTAGTTCTTAGTGTTTTAGTGTTCTCCCTTCTGTGCTCTGTTCGTGTCTCTGAGTTTGTGTTTGTAAAACAGTTTGTGAGTTTCCTGTTTTACTTTGAAGGTCTGTGTCTCGTGTTTAATTAGTCTTTCTTTGTCTGTTGCCGGATTGTCTGCGTATCACCTGTTGCATTTCCCACGTTCCACGTCTCAGGTCTTTAGTTTCGTTGTACTTGTTTTTTAGGTTCTTACCATTTTAGGTTTGGCTAGTTTTGTGGCTGTGTACAGGCAGAAAAGGACCCAAACGCAGACTTCACGGAGGCAAAAATGTAAACTGAAAAGCAGCTTTATTGCTGGCACAAGGGAAATCATACAAAACTATACTGGGAACAATGGGAAAACAAAACACACAAGGAAACACCGGGAGAGACACACAGCATGAGCACAGGAAGACACACACACTAAATACAAAAGGGATAACGAGGGATATGAGGACACACACTGAACACAGCTGACATTGGTGTCCTGGATTGTTGATTACCTGACAGGAAGACCACAATGTGTGCGTCTCCCACAGTGTGTGTGTCTGACAAGGTAATCAGCAACACAGGGGGACCACAGGGGACTGTCCTCTCCCCCTTCCTCTTCACCCTCTACACCACAGACTTCAGCCACTGCACAGAGACCTGCCATCTTCAGAAGTTTTCTGATGATTCTGCAGTGGTTGGATGTATCAGCAGGGATGATGAGTCAGAGTACTGGGCATTGGTTGACTCCTTTGTCACGTGGTGCGAGCAGAATCATCTGCAGCTCAACGTGGCAAAGACCAAGGAACTGATCGTGGACTTTAGGAAGACCAGTAAACCCTTAACCCCTGTTTCAATCCAGGGGGTCAGTGTTGACATTGTGAATTACTATAAATTAGTGATGGGTAGATGAGGCCTCGTGAAGCGTTTCAGCACATTCCCCAAACTGTATCGATACTGAGTCGACACAGTGTTGCTGTTTTGCTCCATACTGTCACCTGCTGGACCTTAAATATCATTGCAGGCAAGGTACTTGAGACTCACAACAGACACTGATTCAATGACCTAGTCATACTTGTATACACTGTAAGGTATTGTACTTTCCATGGAATCATTTTATATTTTTTACATTGCAAATATTGTAGACATCTTTAAAATATATTGTGAATGACATTAAGTGAAAATTAAAATGAAGGTATTGTGAATGTAACATTACCTATTTAAATGTAATTGACTCAGAGTTTATTATAAATTTCTATTCATAAAAATAAGTTTATCCAATGTTTTTGCATTCAGTCCTTTGCGTTTTTTGACACCATTTCCTCAGCTTTGGAAAACACATGCTCATAGGGCACAGATGAAGCTGGGGTACACAAAAACTGTAAACCCAGGTGGAAAAGGTTCGGATAAGATGTCTTCCTATTCCCCCAGTACGTTAAAGGATCCTCTGATCTTGGAATGTTTCTCTCCAACACTCTCCACAATACTAAGGGGTCGTAAGTCCTTTCTAAAAAAAAAAATCAGGACTGCCTGGTCAAAAACAGTCTTCCTAGATGCTTGATTTCAAAATAATAAAACATATATTACAGTTTTTTCTGATGGGTTAAGCACATTTTTTGTAACTATTGGCTATTTTTGCAAAACTCTACACACAAATAAGAAAACCCTTCACCCAATCAGCAAAACATTGTAGTTTTCTTGTAAAAGCGAATAACCCTTGCTTAACTCTCCACAGCTTTGTAAAAATTGTATTTTCGTATCCAACAGTTAACACAAGCCATCACATTAATAAGCACACATTGCACCAACTACACACTGATGGTATGAATAAACAACACATCTGGCTTTTGCTTTCTCTGTGCACAAGGTAGGCTATGTCAGTTTGAGGTCATACTTTTGTCATAGATCCGTAAACACAGAGGGATCCAAACTTCAAGTACTGGGCCCTGTTTCAGAAAGCCGGTTTAGTGCAAACTCTGAGTAAGTATACCCTGAGTTAACGAAAACTCTGGGTTTTCGGTTTCACAAAGAGAGTTTAGATTAAATCTGAGTGAGTTACTATGACGACACACTCCGTGAAGCTAACCTGCCCCCTAGCAGGTTTACTTCAACTAACCCTGACTGTCTCCGCCTCTTTGTCGGAAACCTGACTGTAGGAAGTGTCAGACATGGCGTGCCCCTTCCTTGAAGAGCCAGTAGATGTTGAAGCCCAAATTCTCCGCAGAGCTCTCCGCCGGGAGAGAGTGATTAGAGCGCGTTTGGACATTTTATCATTTCCTGATGATTTTCTGTGTGAACGTTACCGTTTTTCAGCACAATCTATAATTTATTTGAATAACATCCTCAGGCCTTATATTGCTCATGTGACACATCGCGGGCATTCTCTCAGTTCTGTACATATTATTTGTATTGCACTTCGTTTTTTTGCAAACGGGAGCTTTCTGTACAATATTGGTGATGCTGAGCACGTTTCCAAGGCTACCGTCTGTCGGGCAGTCAGGAATGTGACAGTTGCACTGAAACGTCTCCTGTACTCGTTTGTGGTGTTCCCCGGTCATAGACCCACACGATTTATCAAAGAGGGATTCCACAAAATTGCAGGTATCAGGATGAACAAAACCTAATTCATGATGTGGTGATACTTGAACTACTACTTAGATTTTACATTTATTCTCAGGGTTCCCAGGCGTGATTGGCCGTATAGATGGCACTCACATTCCAATCATTGCTCCTTCAGTAAATGAAGGAGACTATGTGAACAGGAAGTCTTTCCACAGCATTAATGTACAGGTACATAGTTCCCTGCAGCATTTCAAACTAACAAATTATTTCATTATAGTAATGGAGTATAGTATAGGCCAACTGCTCCGCCTCTGTGAGTGGTGGTGGTGGAGGACCCCCACCTGTTTTTCGGGCCTCCGCTTTTTTTCTGTTGGCTATAGTTGCATACAGAGTAAGCAACTATGTACTTGTAATGTGCTCAGATAATTTCAATAAGTGCTTACAGAAAGAAAATTAATGTAGCCTCTAACTGCAATTGATTTACATAGGACAAACAGACCAAGCACTATGGCTCATAATACAATTACACCTTATACCTGTTTGGACTATATTTTTATATTTCATTTTTACTTGCTGCCAGGAACGTTTGGGGCCTGTTGGGTTGCACCTGCGCTCACATCACATCACAAAATAAAATGTATAAAATAAAAAATAAAATGAAATATAATAAAATAACGTGTTAAATGGGTGGAAATCCCTAGATAAATGTTTAAATTAACACTCACGCATTGACTCTGTCGGCTATGTTTTGCCATGCATGCTCCCTTTCTTTTGCAGCTGAGGCTGTGTTACTTTTTTTCGGCAAAATTTGCATGTTATCGGCATATGCTGCCATCAGAATTTCGGCCTCAAGCGCTGTAAAATACATTGACCGCGCCTTCTTTCCCTCCGTCTCCATGGTGACTCGCTTAATCTGTGCTCCACTAATCAGGGCTTTATGCACGCGCTTAACTTGGGGTTAAAGCAACTCCGCGTTGATTGAACTAATTGTTATCAGCCTTTCTGAAACCGAATATTCCGAGTTGGACAGTTCGGGGTTACTCAACCCTGAGTATCATTTTTAACTCTGAGTTTTCTAAACCGGCTTTCTGAAACAGGGCCCTGGTGTTTATTCACACACATCAAAACAAACACAAGTATTTATTTCCAAGTACAGAATTATTTGCAATCGCCATATTGACTATATTGTATATGGGTTTCTTGGTCTGCAGTGTGTAACAGTTGCTGTTGTAATGCAGTGTATCACCACATGGCGGCGCCTCCTGTCTCATGACTGGTGTGTCACCTAGTGATGGGATTTCCGGCTCTTTTTAGAGAACCGGCTCTTTCGGCTCGGCTCACTAAAAAGAGCCGGCTCTTTCGGCTCCGAACCGGCTCTTCAGGTTGTTTTGTTGCTTTAATTAATTTATTATTACAATAATATAAAATTATGCACAAAAGGAATTACTAATGCAAAAAAAAAGTGGTTTTATTTATATATGTTTATATATAAATATAAACAGTGGCCCCTAGAGACACGTACAAACTCCAAAAAGCACATACAAACTCTAAAACACATTTCTAGCGTTAACTGAACTTCCAAAACAGAACTAACTAGATCACTTAAATTACACAATTGAAAGCATATGTGTATTGTTTGTGTATTTATACACAAGCACTCATATATATTCAAATAATTAAAAAAAGTTCATTTACCTCTTACTACCACACACCGGTCGTTGGTACTTGCTGGCTTGTGTAGCCTCTAGGTAACAAAAGCTCAACACTGCGCCTAGCATTCTGGAGCACTTCTGTTGTCTTTTGTACATGTTTTGGAGTTTTTACGTGCTTCTGAGGCTACGTCCACACGTACACGGGTATTTTTGAAAACAGAGATTTTCCGTTTTCGTTTTAAAAAATAATCCTGTCCACATGTAAATGCAGAAATGAAGGAAAACGCTGCTAGGAACATGCCAAAGCAACAGGTGCCGATATATTCCTAAACGTGTAGAAATGTTGGCCAATCAGAAGTCTAGAAGCCTCTGTGGGAAATAGTAAACAAAGCTGGGGCGTAGAAGCAGAACCGAGTCGTATGTGTGGAGGGACAGTAACTGTCAGAGGTGGGTAGTAACGAGCTACATTTACTCCGTTACATTTACTTGAGTAAGTTTTTGAAAAAAATGTACTTTTTAAGTACCTTTTTTGCCCAATACTTTTTACTTTTACTTGAGTACATTTATGAAGAAGAAACGGTACTTTTACTCCGCTACATTTGCAAAATTCGTCTCGTTACTTTAAAAAAAATAATTAGTTTAACACATTAGATAACATGCCGTCAGTGGAGTTTCCGGTAACTTTTTTACCAATGAGACGTGGCCATACAGTCACATGACCAGTTTGAAACCGTGGCGGGCGGAGCGGCCCAAGCGTTTCAAAGTAGCGGACACACAGAAAGAAGAAATGTGATGGCAGAGTCTACGCTAGAGCTGAAGAGGATGAACATCTTTGGCCTCACATACAAAGAATGTTTCGCTTAAAAGCAGCACAAAAGAACAGCTATGTCTTCAGTGTCGGTGTCTTCAGTGAGAGCCAAAACACACCAGCGTGAAACAACTCAACTCGTTTAACCTGAGGAAACGGTAAGTTTTCTCTAAATATCTTTTTAGCTGTGGTTAGCTGGATGTCAGTCTTATGTTACAGCAGCTGTGTCGAGCTCGAGCTGCGAGTCATATTTCCGGCCCTACGTTGTAGTGAGATAAGTTTGTGGGTGTTTTGTGCAGCTTCGGCTGTCTTTTTAACTGCTCACTGGTTAGCTAGCGTGAGCTATAAGCTAACAGCTAGCCTGGTTAATGACGCTAGAGTTCCACGCACATGCAAACAGCTCGTCTCTACTGCTTTAACTGTTAAAACAGAAGGCAATACTGCGGGTGACAGGGTTTATTATGTGAAACAGCAGCTTGTTTAGTTTAAACAGTCCACATTAAGCTGGGCAAACACTGTGCGAGTTTTTTCAGTCACGTTATTCCGCTCCTGCTCAAACTGTACAATTAAATCGCAGAGGTTAGAAGTTCATAGGTCACGATGCAGGGTCTCACACTATACGGCCTGATGCTCTGATGCGACCTGAGTACTCAAACTGTGCGTCCATAACATGAAGCTTATCATACAAAATCTGTCACTCGCTCTCCCTCTCTCTGTCTTTCACTCACTCAGACACACATCAACTCTGCTAAATTACTAATGAAAAACATTGACCAAGCAGCTGTGATTGAGCAGCAATGTCCATCCAACTCTTGGTTGTTGTAGTCGTGGATTTCAAACTGGTTTGATTATCATGCGACAATACGATTGATGATTGGGAGCTGGTCGTGAGGTGTTAGCTGCTTTTTGTTACCCCATGTATACTACACGATGCACACACGATTAAGGCAAAACACGGCCGATCCCCAAAACTGTTGCGCGACTGAAAAATCATCTCAAAATGGGCCAAAAATCGCACAGTGTATGGGCAGCTTTTGGAGGCTAGCTCCAAACAAGCATCTGCAGCTTGGCAGTGTATACAGCACTATAATGACCAGACCGAATTCTTTTGAAAACCTTACGTCTTTCCACAGGTCTCCACTTCATCAGACATCACCTAGACACAGAGCTGGATGAGGCCAGCACAAACAGCAGCCTAACCGACGAAGATGATGGATCCATGGGGTCAGGAAAGCCAGAAGCAGAGGAACTGGAGAGGTACCTTTCATGTCCATTCACTGGAGGTGTGGATCTATTGCATGGCTTTCCTCAGATCAAGAAGCTGTCGATCAAAGTCAATACAGCTCTTCCTGCATCTGCAGCCTGTGAGAGACTTTATAGTCATGCAGGACTCCTGTTCACTGCCAAATGGTCACAGCTTCACAGCAAGAACCTTGAGAGCCAACTGCTGTCTGATTTGATGTTACAATTAAAAATGTTTGTGTTTTTATCTGAAGAGTTTATAAATATCTGGTTTCCACTGTATATTTGATGAATGTCAGCACAAAGAGGGAGAGAGAGGAACAAGAGCAGGTGAGACACATGTTAGTCAAATGGTTGTTTACCAAAAGTATCACCGTATCATAGGTACTCATGTACAGTGGCTTGCAAAAGTATTCGGCCCCCTTGAACTTTTCCACATTTTGTCACATTACAGCCACAAACTTGAATCAATTTTATTGGAATTCCAGGTGAAAGACCAATACAAAGTGGTGTACACGTGAGAAGTGGAACGAAAATCATACATGATTCCAAACATTTTTTACAAATAAATAACTGAAAAGTGGGGTGTGCGTAATTATTCAGCCCCCTGAGTCAATACTTTGTAGAACCACCTTTTGCTGCAATTACAGCTGCCAGTCTTTTAGGGTATGTCTCTACCAGCTTTGCACATCTAGGGACTGAAATCCTTGCCCATTCTTCTTTGCAAAACAGCTCCAGCTCAGTCAGATTAGATGGACAGCGTTTGTGAACAGCAGTTTTCAGATCTTGCCACAGATTCTCGATTTTATTTAGACACCAGACAGGTCAGGGATAAAGTTATTGAGAAATTTAAAGCAGGCTTAGGTTACAAAAAGATTTCCCAAGCCTTGAACATCCCACGGAGCACTGTTCAAGCGATCATTCAGAAATGGAAGGAGTATGGCACAACTGTAAACCTACCAAGACAAGGCCGTCCACCTAAACTCACAGGCCGAACAAGGAGAGCACTGATCAGAAATGCAGCCAAGAGGCCCATGGTGACTCTGGACGAGCTGCAGAGATCTACAGCTCAGGTGGGGGAATCTGTCCATAGGACAACTATTAGTCGTGCACTGCACAAAGTTGGCCTTTATGGAAGAGTGGCAAGAAGAAAGCCATTGTTAACAGAAAACCATAAGAAGTCTCGTTTGCAGTTTGCCACAAGCCATGTGGGGGACACAGCAAACATGTGGAAGAAGGTGCTCTGGTCAGATGAGACCAAAATGGAACTTTTTGGCCAAAATGCAAAACGCTATGTGTGGCGGAAAACTAACACTGCACATCACTCTGAACACACCATCCCCACTGTCAAATATGGTGGTAGCAGCATCATGCTCTGGGGGTGCTTCTCTTCAGCAGGGACAGGGAAGCTGGTCAGAGTTGATGGGAAGATGGATGGAGCCAAATACAGGGCAATCTTGGAAGAAAACCTCTTGGAGTCTGCAAAAGACTTGAGACTGGGGCGGAGGTTCACCTTCCAGCAGGACAACGACCCTAAACATAAAGCCAGGGCAACAATGGAATGGTTTAAAACAAAACATATCCATGTGTTAGAATGGCCCAGTCAAAGTCCAGATCTAAATCCAATCGAGAATCTGTGGCAAGATCTGAAAACTGCTGTTCACAAACGTTGTCCATCTAATCTGACTGAGCTGGAGCTGTTTTGCAAAGAAGAATGAGCAAGGATTTCAGTCTCTAGATGTGCAAAGCTGGTAGAGACATACCCTAAAAGACTGGCAGCTGTAATTGCAGCAAAAGGTGGTTCTACAAAGTATTGACTCAGGGGGCTGAATAATTACGCACACCCCACTTTTCAGTTATTTATTTGTAACAAATGTTTGGAATCATGTATGACTTTCGTTCCACTTCTCACGTGTACACCACTTTGTATTGGTCTTTCACCTGGAATTCCAATAAAATTGATTCATGTTTGTGGCTGTAATGTGACAAAATGTGGAAAAGTTCAAGGGGGCCGAATACTTTTGCAAGCCACTGTATCTCGTACCTAGTGTTTCTTTTTAGGTTTGTTATTTTTCAAATTCTATATTTATTAAGTTATGCAGGCTTGTTTGCACAACAAGGCTAAATAATTATATAAACTTCTCTGAATCTAAATAGTGGACTTTGGTAGAATTAAAAAAATAAGTGTAGTGCAGGTCTATGATGGTTTTTAGTGCTACTATCATCTAGTTCTGGTTCTAGTTCTGTCTTGGTTAAATCCTAAGTAGTCCTGATTTTGAACTGTTGTAGTCCTGTTTTAATTCCAGATCAGTTCTGGGTCTGGTTGAATTGGGGTTTAGTCCCTGTGTCTTGATACAGCCCTGACTTTGTTCTGCCTTGCTGCTTAATTTAAAAACTAGTTTAAGGTGTCCTGCATATGTGATATATATTTTTCCCTATATGAAGTAATTCTTTTTTGAACAAAACTGAAAACAGAGGCAATTAATCTTTCAGCTGAAGCTGAACCACCATTTCACTGAAGAAACAATTTATGGTAAAGTGAGCCATACACATATGTACATCCACATAGTGGAAATTTGTATTTGTCTTTTATAATTAGTTTTACTCTGATTTCAGTGTTTATTTGTGAGTGTAGTTTTTACATATTACATTGTGTTAATCCACTGTCTATACTTCAGGGTATTTTAGTATACAGAATAAGTTTTGTTAGAATGTCTATTCTTATGGAATTTTAGCACAGATGTGTTGTTTTTTTGTTTTTTTTTTGTTTTTGTTTTTTTTATTCCTGCTGCCTGCCTTGGGAATAAACTTTTCCTGATTATACCCGTTGCATCTCTTTGTCATTTGTTTCTGATTTACTTAATCCCTCCTTGTATTTAAAAGAACCACCCCTAGTATGACATTCTGGCGCATCAGCTGCAGTCTGTTATGTTGAAGTTGCCTCGTTCTAATGTTTTCTCTGAGGCTGCTGTAAATGAGAATATATTCACTGTGGGTTTTGCTTGAAAAAGCTTTACATTGTGAAAAACTGAAATCTTGAAATTAGAATTGTTGTGCCTTATTTTGTGGATCTTTTTACATATATTCCTTTTGAAAATACTAAAATTTGTATATTTATTTATTTTTGATTGTCTGATAGCATTTATTTATAAAATAAATCGGACATTTCAAACAGTTACTCGCTAGATACTCTTACTTGAGTAGCCTTTTCACCAAGTACTTTTTTACTCTTACTCGAGTAACTTTTTTGACGACTACTTTTTACTTTTACTTGAGTAATAATATTTTAAAGTAATGATACTCTTACTTGAGTACAATTTTTGGATACTCGACTGTGATGGACCGAGTTGAAAAACAGGAGGAGTCCCAGGAATTATTAGAAAAAATATAATTTCCATTTATTTAACCCCCACAAATTATATTTACAAAAGTAATAAATGTTGAGCTCATAAAAGAGGTCAAAGAAACAAAACTGAACTCAGGCAAAGACTGCAAACTTAACAAACCAAATGACTGCCCAAACAAACATAATTGACCTAAACATGAAATGACACACAGGGGTATATATAATGGCTGATCAGACCATTATGACACATGAGGGGTGACAAACAAACACAATCATAAATCACAAAACAATGCAGTACATTCTAATTTGTTAATAAAGTAAATACTAAAGAAGAAAATCAAAACCATCAAACCCTAAACCCAAATATTTAATTAAATACAAATACTTTGTTTTTAAAGTAAAGAAAACATATTCTCCCCTTCAGCAGGAAGTGGTGGTGTGGTCCAATTATCCCTCTTTTGCATATAATGGTTTCAAACCCTGGCTACCATCTTTTGTCCAGCAACTCCCAGGGATGATAGCAGGTAAGAAATAAAAAGATAAAGGTTAGTCAAAAATGAAGTGGTGTGAATACATAAGTAAACTAAATGTGCGCGCTTACAAATAGAACAAATGTATCCAAACCAATCAATAAAGTTATTGGAAACTAAAATGTGTTACTATGTTCAAATAAAGAAATGAAAATACAAAAGTTACCGACTTTAGAGTGTGGCCACGGGTTTGGCCATCACATCGACCCACCTCTGGTAACTGTGTGTGTATATGTAAGCATTTAAACACTGCAGAGAGTACAATTAACAGTAACAGTATTGTAGAAATTCATTTCACCGAAACAAAACGTGGCGCACAGTGTGACGTCAAAAAAGGCGCACATCTTTGACGCTGCGTTTTCTCCGTTTTCCTCATCCACGCGTAAATGCAAAAACTGAGTTTTAGAAAATATCCACCCTGACAGGCATTTTTTAGAAATCTCCGTTTTCAAAAATACCCGGGTATGTGTGGATGTAGCATGAGTTTTTACGTGTTTTGGAGTATGTATGTGCTTCAGGGTTTGTACGTGTTTTGAAGTTTGTACGTGCTGCTTTGTCGGGGCCACCGTAAATATACTTTTATTTAGTCACTCCACATAAAATGTAATAAATAAATCATATAATACAAAAACCAACTAGTCACTGTTCAACTTTTAACTATTTAAATTTTCAGCTTTTCCTTTTAAACAAATTTAAAATGAAACAACACAAACCACAGCAAAATTAAATATAAATTAAGATATGAAAAAGAAGATGCATATTCTCTGTCATATGGGCCTGCATGAATAAACTTTCTGAATCCTTTATCATCTGCAACTGAAAATAGTTGTGGATGATTACTATACCTTTCTAATGTGACGTTGTTGTCCCTGGCTCTCTTTCTCTCTCTCTCCCTCCCGCTCTGTTCCTCTGCTACTGCGACTGTAACTACCGCCCCTCCCCCCTCTGCCCAGCGCAAAGCACAAGGCTCGCGTGCGGAGTGAAGCGGAAAAAAAAGTGCGAGAGAGAGAGAGAGGGCGAGAGAAAGAAAAAAAAAAAAACCCACGGCTCGCGATAAGGAGCCGGCTCGCGTCGTTCACTTCAAAGATCCGGCTCTAAGAGCCATTTCGTTCGCGAACGACCCATCACTAGTGTCACCCCCTTTTTGTTCTTCTTCGCACTCTCCCTGTAATGGATGCTCCCGTGTGTATGCGGACTAGTGTGCTCTCGAGTAATGTGTGGTAGAGGTAGCACTTTTATTTTTGATATTCTAAATAAATGAGTACTTTTGGAAAGTCAGAAGCTGTTGCTCATTCGCTATCCACCTGCACAACTCCGCGGCTGGCTTCATCTCCACCGCACGTTACAAGTGAACATGCTTCCTCTGCCCCCAGCATCTGGTCATCTAGCAATTCTGTAAAGTAACAATTTCAGTATTTTTACATCTATGGTACTGTTGTGTTTCTCATTAGCATATGGCAGTGCTACAAATCTTAGTGCAAAGTGACTGTACTAACCGATTCTCATTTCAAAATGTCCTTATGATGCTTGCTACAGTGTAGCGGCTCGAGTTAGGCTGAACCCGTTGGCCTCCTCGGCCTCCTCTAATTCTCACTCTTCTCACTCTTCCTGCTCCCTCTATTGTACTCCACACGAACAGCTTACCTGTAGTTTATTTATAGTGCTTAGGCTGATTGCAAAGTGAACTAATTATCTAAAACAGTTTTCACATGTGACAGTGTGCCAGACAGTTGGCAAAATTCTGTAAATAATAGTCATAAATGTGTATAGTTTTGCTAGGAGTGTGTTGATCATTTAGAAATTGAGTGTAAAGCAGTGAGTTGTGTTTACAGTTCCTCAAAAAGAGTGCTGTGCAGTGGATTGTAGCTACAGTTTTGCAAAGTGTGTGTTACAAAATGGCAAACTGAGTGCAAAGCAGTGTTTGTGCTTTTAGTTTTGTAAACTCAGTGAGTGGTTTTGCTATAAGTATTAATAGTTTTAGAAATTGTGCTATAAGAATCACAGTTAGGGTTTAAGCATTCAGGAAAAACTGTAATGAAAAAAAAATGATGATAATGCGGCTGAATGTCTATATAGGCCGACCTGTGTTCATTCTCGGTGTGTTTGTCTCGTCATTTTCATGTTTGACTCTGTAATGCCTAAACATTGAGGAGGTGCTTTTGTTTGTGTAAGAAAGCTCCGCAGAGCAGATGCGACATTTAACCTGCATAAAATGAAATAAATCATTTACACTGCAGGTCACATTGCTGTTTTTCCTATTCTGATAGATTACACTGAAACAAAGACAGACAAACAGTTACCTTATTTGCAGTTAAAAGATCGAAATTATCCCACACAGCAGAAACTTTTCTTTTGGGGGGGCTCCATTTTGTTATGGAGAGATATGTATTTTTTTTTTTATCTTTGCGAGAGTAATTTTGTTTTTTTTTGGTGGCGACTCATTCCGTTGACAGATGCAGATGCGGTACCCTTTAAACACAGTTTGGCGTATTGGCAATGAGCGATACAGCAGCTGTATCGATCACGTACTTTTTCTTAAAGCGACACGCGCACCGATACAGGTGTCGCTCTGTGAGCTTGATACATGCGCCGGTGCGTCAGTGTTGCTGGACCCATCACTACTATAAATACCTCGGAATATACATTGACAATAAACTGGACTGGACTAAAAACACTACTGACTTTATAGGAAATGCCAGAGTCGTCTCTATTTTCTGAGGCGGCTGAGGACAATGCTCAGGATTTTCTATGAGTCTGTTGTGGCCAGTGCTATCCTCTATGCTGTTGCATGCTGGGGCAGCAGGTTGAGGGTTGCTGATGCTAACAGACTCAATAAACTGATCTGCAAGGCCAGTAATGTTGTGGGGATGGAGCTGGACTCTCTTAGGGTGGTGATGGAGAGGCGAATGTTATCCGGGATAAAGACAATGTTGGATAATTACGTTCAGAGCACGTTCAGTGAGAGACTGAGATTACCAAAAAGCACCACTGAACGACACAGGAAATCATTCCGGCCTGTGGCCATCTCCCTGTACAACTCATCCACCTTACACACTGTATACTGCAATAGCTACACCCTTTTTGTGACATACTCTTCTTTCTTATTCAGATATTTATTAGTAAGTGACTTATATATGTATATATTGTGCTATTTCTTACTTCTTGTATTGTCTGTTTGTGTTACTTTTTGTACTGGAGCGCTGTAACCAACATAATTTCCCCTGGGGATCAATAAAGTATTCGGGTTCTGATGAATTATCTAGACGCTACACCTGTCACGTTCCTGGGTTTGTTGTAGAATGATCCTAAATATAACCAAGAAGACTTAATAATAATACCAAAAAGACAAAAACAGAGGAAACTCAAACTGCTGGGTCACTGACCCAGGACCATGACAAGTTTAGTCATTGTCTTCTTTTGTATTTTGCTCTGCCGTAATAAAGGCTCACTTTCAGTACGTCCCTCACCAGTGTCTGCATTTGGCTGACACTGGTCTAGTTTGTTAAGCACGAAATTAGTCAATGCTGGTCAGCCCAAATCAGAAGGTAATGTTAGCATTTGTTAGCATCATCCAGGAAGGTCTGAGATTAAAACTGGGGTTAATGTAAGTTTGGCTGAAACCCTTTAAAGTCTATAATAGAGACAACTGTCAAACATATGTATTATTGTAGAACTTATTTGTAAAATTATTCCATCATGTCTATACATCAGAAGAACTATGAAGTGTGATGGACATTAGATCTGCTGTGAAACTGGATGCAGTTTGTTTGACCCAAACAACCATCATTTCTGTCATGCTGCTACCTCTGTCACCAGCTGGAAGGCCCAGGGCCGAGGCTGGCTGAAGCAACAAAATTGTCCCTGATAAGAGGACTGTGTTTTGACTCTCTGCCCACATCCTTCAACTGTTGACTTTTGCTTAACTGGATAAATGGACACTCTCTCTCAGTTGAACATTAGACACAAACTGAACTCCTAATGCGAGAGTTTGAGAACAGAAAAAAACACCTCAGCACAGAAGCACATGAATCTTACAAAAACACATGACTTGAGACTGGGAGGGGGGTGTGGGGTGAGCCGATGTAGACAACAACCAACAACAACATTTCCAGCACTGGACCCAGACCTGCCTGATTGCACCGGCTGGGAGTAAGCATCGAAGGCATTTGGAAGAAGGGAGGGGGCTGAGTGTGTGTCTGTGTCAGTGTACGTGCGTGTGTGTGTGTGTGTGTGTGTGTCCAATGTTTAACTGAGAGAGAGTGTCCGTAGACCCAGTTAAGCGAAAGTCAACAGTCCTCCAGCCAACACAGGTGGCCTTGAAGGATGTGGGCAGAGAGTCAAAACACAGTCACCTTATCAGGGATATTTTTGTTGTTTCAGCTTCGACTGGATCAAACTGGTGCTCTCAAACTGCTCTCCCATTAGAGCTCAGTTTGAGTAGAGTTCTTTCTTATCCTCTTGTCCCTTATGTTGTGTATTTTTCATTGTTTTTCTTATAATCCTACTAGGGGTGGGTTTTTATAATCGATTTATCGATTAAAATCGATTCTGGCTTGGATAACGTGAAATCGATTCATTAAAATCCTGAATTGATTTTTTAATATAAATTTATTTTGCCCGAAATGACAGAATCTCAGGTGAAACCTCACAAAATTTAAACAACCACCAAACAGCTAAGACAGTAAATGAGAGCAGGTACACGGATTCTGCACAAGGATGTAAACACAAAGCGCGGATCAGAATCAGTGAGATGTCGCCTTTCTCACCTGACGGCATGGACACAGTCGGGACTGAAAGCCGACAGCTCGCTGATTCTGATCTGTCGGCGGGTCCGCGCTTTGTGTTCACGCCCTTTTTGCGCTGATTCTAAAGCTGTTAGTTTTATCTCTCGCCAAACAATAAAAATAAAACTGACTGAACCAGCAGCAAAAGAAGATCCAAACTACGCTTCACATAAAAATCGTCATGAATTTCCTCTGACTTTTACTGTTTTGCTTCCACCACGATAAAATCACACTTCATGCACAGCTCTCTCTCTCTCTCTCTCTCTCTGTGTACTGTTTTCTGCATTATTCGCTTGCTTGTTACGCACAAGTCTACCGTTGTTTACAGCGCTGTCGGCCGCTGTTTTCTTTCCGTTTACATACTTCTGAAAAGAAAACCTAATTTCTGCCGTTCAATACTGAACAAATTTAAACTTTTTAAAATTATGCAAAATGCAAAACGCTTAGCCGTGTCTCTAATAAAACCGCTGTAACGAGGTAACGTTCATATGTTGATTAATGGTTTTCTTTTGTTTTTGATGTACTGCAGAATATTTTTATAAAATCCCAGGCCAGGAAAACCTTCACGTTTTTCTGTGTTTTATCTTCAGCTACTTTGACACAAAGGCATCTTGCGTGTGTCAGCTTCCTTTTTATAGATACAAAAATATGTAAATATACTGATCTGAATTATAATATTTCTGACTGTCAAAATTTCCCAGATTCAAATCGAATTGAATCCAATCAAATTGAATTGAATCGAATCAAATCGAATTTAATCGAATCGTGGATCGAATCGATTCGGGACCTTGTAAATCAGAATCGAATCGATTCTCGAAATCAGTGACGATACCCAGCCCTAAATCCTACCTTCCTCTGACCTGTCTTCCCCAGTGTGATGTTTGTGCAGTATGTGTATGTATGGTCGGAAGGGGTCCAATTTCACTGCAATGTAACATGAACGTGCAGTGGCGGTCCTAGCCTGTTTGGCGCCCTGGGCGAACACTCCCTGTGCCCCCCCCCCCCCCCCCCCCCACACACACACACACACACAAAACATGTTAGGGATTGTACATTAACATAAAACTGTTGTCCACACACACATATGAAGAGATAGGGAGTATGCATAGTATGCAAACGGCTACTAAACAGCCATCATAATTCGTCATACAATGAGAACAGGACAAATCAACAACTGACAATGACTAATTAATATTAAAATCTGTAACATAATGTATTGTTTGGAGTTTAGTCTGTTACTGTTACTATTTTTACCATTTCTTCTTGGGGCAACTGTAACCCACATTATTTCCTTAGGGATTAATAAAGTATTCTGATTCTGATTGTTTCAGGATGACCTGCCATTATCCAATGACACATCTGCTTACCTGTATCATTTGTTCGTTTCTTCTTCTCTTCTTTTCTCTTTTTTCTAAACTGAGGACCTGATGACTTTGAACTTTTCTTGTCCATCTTCCATTGGTTTTAATTTTGCACTCCAGTATGAACACCCATCCCTCAACCAGAGGATCACCACAACATAACCTAACAGACCTACACCTTAGTTCACAGATTAACTTTGTCTAGGGTGTATTTCTGGGATTTCACACAACCCAGGATTCAAATCATGAATACATAATGGGCTTGGATTTACAACATTATGAATGAAATGTGCTCTTTTTGGAAGCAGCAGGTCTCCCTCCCCTTTCGACGGGTTATGTGTGAGACTTTAAATCATCAAACTGTAAATTATAAATTTTAAATTGTTATTGATCCCTTTACCCCGAGTCCTAAAGTGTATATTTATTTTCTTACTCTACTATATTTATTGTTCGTTTATTTGCACTGCTGTAACTGGAGCCTCGTCGTCTCGTCTCTCTATATACTGGACTGTATGTAGCGGAGATGACAAAGTTTACTTTGACTTCAGCAGCGCGCAGGCGCACTGAGGGCTCTCACGCTCAGTTTTCGTGTATAGAATTTCGAAAAAACATCGGTGCAAATTATAAGTCTGTATCATAATGTCCGGTGTTTTCGTGTTTGTTGTTTTGTTTTTATTTTGTTTTATTTTGCGAGTTGGTTATTAGATGCTGCTCCAGCCAGCCAGAGAATCCCCCGCCGCCCCGCCCTCTCCTCCCTGTGCCGCAAGCAGCAGGCGCACCTCGCAAACGGAGGGCGCCCTTACTCCCAGCAAATGGGCGATAGAAAACCGATCGGTGCCTATGACATTCCCAATATGCGCTGGCATGATGTCGGGGCAGCATGAGTACGAGCAATTTTTTTTAATTATTTTTTTTGTGCCGATGCCCGTGATGCCGCCCCCCATCACGATGCCGCCCCGGGCAACCGCCCGTGTCGCCCGTATCTAAAACCGCTACTGTGAACGTGTGACATTGCATGTGACGAATAAAGAGGCCGATTGAACTGAATTGGAGTTTTCACTTTTCCCAGTTATCTGTATAACTGATTTTAGCTCATTAGCAAGCTAGCAGTCACAGTTGTGTTAAACTCAGAGAGAAGCAGACAGCTAATTAAGCATTTATGAGGCCAAAACTGGTTTCATAGCTAAAAATAATTGTAGTACTAAGTAAATATGTATTTAAAGGTTCTTAGTCATCCAGGTCATCGTAGTTTAAGGAGCTTGGAAAGAAAAGCGTCTGGATTTCTTTAAGTTGCTTGAAGACGTTTCGTCCAAGAAGCTTCTTCAGTTCTAAGATCAACTGGTGGAGAGTCCCAGATTTTAAACCCTGGGAGTGACCCCCAAAGAGGGTCATGGACCCCCTATTGATTCTCTATCTAATCACACGAGCCAAGGTGTGAAAACGGGTGGTGGTTTTGAACCCTAGCTCCACCCTATCATGTGATTTCCTGAGGTCAGATGGCCCAGGGTGTGAGTGGGCATTGAGGCGTCTGGGAAGGGATCTCAAAACTGGATTATAGATGGCAGACAGTTGGTGTCGTAAACCACCGCCTCTGTTTAAACATGGTTGTTCACAGTGGACATAGATGCTTCTTTCACTCCTCTTTCAAACCATCTGTCCTCTGTCCAAAATGTGAACATTGGTAGCCTTAAAAGACTGACCTTTGTCCTTTAGATGCAGATGTACCGCCGAGTCTTGTCCTGTCGAGGTGGCTCTTCTATGTTGTTGTGGCTGTTTGGTCTCTTCAATGTAGAGGTCTGAGCATTCCTCGCTACACTGTACAGTAACACTACGTTGTTAAGTTTGTGTTTGGGATGTTGTGCTTGGAGAAGACTTTCCTGAGTTTTTCTGATAAACGGCTACATATGGGATGACAATGTTGTTCCGTTTGTCCTTCTGATCCTCCCTAGTTGGCGTCTGAGCTTCTTTACTGTGCATCTTTGCTGATTTGATGAAAGCCCAATTAGGATAACCGCATGTTTAAGAGCTTTCTTTACTTGTGTGTGTTCCTTCTTCCCCCCTTCAGTCTTACAGGGAACAGTTTCTGCCCGGTGTTGTAGGGTCCTGATTACTCAAGTTTGTGTTCCAGAGGGTGGTGGGAGGAGGAGGTACACCACCCTCTGATAATAATAATAATAATAATAAATTTTATTTATAAGCGCCTTTCAAGTCACCCAAGGACACTTTACAATAGGATAAAACACATAGTAAAACAATGGCAAAATAAGAACAATAAAACAAAAGCAAAAGCTAAAATCAACCAACAGTGGATTCACAGTGAATATGCAGATTTGAACAGAAGAGTTTTGAGTTGGGATTTAAACTGGGGGAGAGAACCAATGTTTCTTATTTCTGGGGGTAGAGAGTTCCACAGCCTGGGAGCAGAGCAGCTGAAAGCTCTGCTTCCCATGGTGGTGAGACGGAAGGAAGGTACAGCAAGCTGGATAGAAGAGGAAGATCGAAGTGAACGGGCAGAACAGGTAGTGGTTAACAGATCAGAAAGGTAAGGAGGAGCGAGCTTGTGAATGGCCTTGAAGGTGAGCAGAAGAAGTTTGAATATTATCCGGAATTTAACAGGGAGCCAGTGAAGTTCCTGAAGAACAGGGGTGATGTGCTGGTAGGAGGGGGTTCTGGTGATAATGCGAGCAGCAGAGTTCTGAACCAGTTGAAGCTTATGGAGGGATTTTTGGGGGAGACCATACAGAAGAGAATTGCAGTAGTCAATACGGGAGGTAACAAGACTGTGGACAAGAATGGACGTAGACTGGGTGGAAAGAGAAGGAAGCAATCTGTTAATGTTACGTAGATGGAAGTAGGCAGAACGAGTGAGATTATTGATGTGAGATTTATAGGAAAGTGAACTGTCTAGGATGACACCAAGGCTCTTAACCTGAGGAGAAGGGAAAACTGTGGAGTTATCGATGGTGAGTGAGAAATGGTTCGCCTTCAGAAGGTTGGATTTGGTGCCAATAAGGAGGATCTCAGTTTTATCCTCATTGAGCTGTAGAAAATTAGAGGTAAACCAGGATTTTAACTCGGATAGACATTCAGAAAGGGAGGAAGGTGGGAGGGAGGAATCAGGTTTGCAAGAGAGATATAACTGGGTGTCATCAGCAAAACAGTGAAACTGAAGATCAAATTTGCGAAAAATGGTACCTAGAGGGAGGATGTATATTATGAAGAGAAGAGGGCCTAAAACTGAGCCTTGAGGTACACCAGAGGTGACGGAGAATAGACGAGAGCGGAATGATCTTAGTTGAATAAACTGGGAACGGTCGAGGAGATATGATTGAAACCAGGCGAGGGGTGTGTCAGAAATGCCGAGAGAGGAAAGTCTGCTTAGAAGTACAGAGTGAGAAATGGTGTCGAAGGCTGAGCTCAGATCTAAAAGGACGAGAATGGTGAGAAGACCAGAGTCAGCTCCGATTAGAAGATCGTTAGTGACTTTAAGTAGAGCAGTTTCTGTACTATGACATGAGCGAAAACCAGATTGAAATCTCTCGTAGATATTATTATTAACCAGGTGTAAATGAAGTTGAGCTGCAACCACTTTTTCGAGTATCTTAGAAATGAAGGGTAAGTTGGAAATCGGACGGAGGTTGTTGAAGTTGTTAGGATCAAGAGAAGGTTTTTTCAATATAGGAGTGACTAGAGCAGTCTTGAATAAGGAGGGAACGATACCAGTGGTGAGAGAAGAGTGAATGATAGCAGAGATGAGTGGGAGTAAAGAAGAGAGGCAGGATTTCACAAGCCCTGTGGGCATGGGGTCAAGATGACATGTGGCAGGTTTTGATTTACATATGAACTCGGAAATATCAGATAAATCAGGAAGATGAAAAGTGGAAAACGGCTCAAAAAGGAGAAAAGGTTCTGGAGAGGACGTAGACACAACATTTGATCTGAGTTGCTGGTGGATGTTATTGATTTTCGTGGTCCAGAACAGCATCAAGGAGTTGCAGGTTTCAGAGGAATAGAAGTGTGGTGGTAAAACGTTGGGGGGTTGAGTTAGTTTGTTGAGAACTGAAAACAGGGTCCTTGCATTACCCTCATAAGAACTGATAATACCAGAGTAGAAGCTTTGCTTGGCCTTGCTAATGGAGTCTTTATACTGAAGTACATGGTATTTATAGATTTCTGAATCGACAGTTAAACCAGATTTCTTATATTTACGCTCTAGCTGCCGAGCTCTGGCCTTCAGAGCTCGGAGGTCAGAGGTAAACCAGGGAGCAGAGCGAGCGAAGGAAACAGAGTGGGTTTTTACAGGAGCCAGAGAATCAAGGACAGTGCATAGACAATTATTATAATATAACAACAAATCATCAGGAGTAGAATAGAAGTCCGGAATCTGAACATTGTCCAGTCTGGTAGTGAGAATGTCCATATCAATGTTCTTGATGTTGCGGAACGAGATGAGACGGGTTGGCTTGGTAGAAGAGCAGCAGAGAGTGAGGTTAAATGAAAGGAGGAAGTGGTCAGTTATGGGGATTTCAGTAGCAGAAAGATTCGAGGGAGTAAGACCAGAACAGCAGACCAAGTCCAGGGTGTGTCCTTTAGAGTGAGTGGGAAAGTCGATAAATTGTTTAAATTCAGAGCCTTCAAGACAGGAGGAAAAGTCTCTGGTGAGCAGAAGGTCATTATTGTCCATGTGAATGTTGAAATCTCCCAACAAGATCACATTTGGGGAGAGAGATGAAAGATGGGTTAATAGATTAGCAAAGTCACTGAGGAAGACAGGGTTAGGTTTGGGGGGGCGGTATACAGTAGCTATGATGGTGGGAATAGGTCCAGTCAGCTCACATGCAAGGACCTCTAGAGAACTAAAGGTACCAACATTAACTGGCAGGACTTTCAAGTGCTGGCGAAAGAAGATCGCGAGACCACCCCCACGACCTGAGCAGCGAGGTTTAGAAAGGTAAACAAACCCCAGAGGAACACAAGCTTGGGGATTCTCCACCATTTGACGTTAGAACTGAAGAAGCTTCTTGGATGAGAGGTGAAACGTCTTCAAAGAAACTTAAGGAAGAAGACGCTTTTCTTTCCAAGCTCCTTAGAGTACTAAGTAAAATGGAAAGCTTAAGACATGTTAAACCAAAATAACTGTCATGCCCTCATTTGTCTTCTATCGGGGTTTGGCTATTCTTTCCTGCTGAAAGAGCAGCCCACCTCTGGGTGGCGAATTCAGGACTCGAGCCTGACTCTCCTCATCTGCAGCTCAATCTGATCATCAAGTGCAGCAGTTTTAGGAGCAGCACAGACCTCCACTCTTCACCAAATCGTCTGCCTGTCTACGGCGGTAAAATCTGGTCAGCAACTCTCACTCTTGTGTGTTTTCCCGAGTAATCCTGTGTTGTTGTAACACCCAGAATCTAGGCCTGACCAGCCGTCTCAGCTGTGGGCAAAAGATGACAGTCAATAAAATTCTAAAAGATAATTTATTAAAATGATAATCCCAAACAATAATGAATACAATAGTCCAGGGTCCCACTTGTCCTCTCGTTGACCTCTCCTTTTACCATAAAAGGAGAGGACCTCCTACTTGCAGAATCTGCACCCTGTAAGGTCAAAGCCAGCTGCAGTTTTTGACAATAAGATGAATAAAATAAAACAAAATTAAAGTGTTAAGTGTTGTTAAATTATCTCTGTTGGTTGTTGGTTGTTTTTGTTTCTTACATCTGTATGAAAATGAAATTCACATAAAACAAAGAAAGTGGTGTAATTCTACTTTAAAAATTAAAATGGAATAAATTTACCTACAAATACTTTTGATAAATGGGTGTTAATTCAGGTTTTTGTTGGAAAAAAATAAATGATTATGAAGGTTATGCGTAACTTCAATAAGGAAGATCTGTGGCTTCACATCTGTCTGCTCCCAGGTGTTGAACGCTGAGCTAAGCTAAGCTTCACATCACTTCCACTTTCCCACGCTGTCAAGCTGTTTGTCCCCAGAAGGGCAGGTTCCTCTTCTCTCACCAACAATTGCAACAGTGCAGTCGGACGAAATCGCACTAATCACTGACTTTTGACCTTATGGATTCGACTTGACTGAACACTGACTATTAAGCTGGCAAAACTGACATATCTGAGCTCAGATAGGATTCTGGGTATTATTATTATTGCTGTTGTTGTGTTTTATTTTATGTTTTCATTCCTGTTTATGAAGTGCTGTTAAATTGTTGCTACATAGTTCAATACAATTCAAAGCAACTTTACCTGTGGCTGTATTCATTCTTCTCCACACAACTCACTTTATCCCTCCTATTGGCCCATTCTCTCCATTTTACTTTAACTTCCTCTACCCTATCCTGTACTTAGCTACAAGGGGAAATGTGTAATTATAAAGAAATTAATCTGATGAGCCACACCATGAAGATATGAGGAAGAGTTGTTGAATCTAGGTTAAGAAGAGAGGTGATGATCAGTGAGGAGCAGCGTGGCTTCATGCTACAGATGTGATGTTTGCTTTGAGAAATATAGAGAAGGTGAGAAGGAGCTTCACTGTGTCTTTGTGGATCAGAGAAAGCAGATTATAAGAGAGGAACTGTGGTCGTGCATGAAGACGTCAGGAGCGGCAGAGAAGTGTGTGAAGGTGATGTCTGACTGGGAGGTGTTGAGATCTTTATTGGGAATGACCACGATGGACAAGATTAGAAATGAGCAGATCAGAGGGACAGCTCAGGTTGAGCAGTCAGACAAAGTTAGAGAGACGAGGCTGAGATGTGTAGAGGAGAGAGAGTGGATATACTGGACAAAGGATGATGAAGATGGAGCTTTCAGGCAGGAGAAGAGGAACACCTCTGATAAGATTCATGGACTCACTGCTGTTCAGGTTAAACAATCACAAAAACAAAAAATAGCATTAACAACACCTAATCAATATTTTACAGTTTTTTTCAGTCACTTTGACTCAATTCTCACAGCAGGAAATTCACCGTCTTCATGCAGGTCTCACAAACATCAGGGCATTTTTCATAACACTGTCTCAAAGACACTCCACCAATTAAAACCAGTCAACTGTGTGATGAATGAATAAAAACCTTTCATCAGACTTTAAAGACTGAGTCATCAAAGTGTTTAGTTTTTGTTTCATAAAACTTCACTGCCTCTGGAAAGAGTTCTGCACACATGTCGGCCTCATGGAGAGTAAAAACCTTTCAGACACAAAAATGAGATGTGAAGGATTTTTTAAAACATGGAGGAAAGCAAAATGATACTCATGAAACTATATGCATCAGAAAACAGACAAAGAAAATGATCTGAGAACATCAGCAACTACTGTACAGTCCAGTAAAGTCAGGCTTACATGGATTCAGCAACCATTTTATTAGGTACACCTGTTCCACTGGTCATCACAGTAATCCAACAGAGGCCACATTTACACCAAAATTAGACAACGAAGACTGAAAAACACTCCAAAGGCCTCCACAGTCACCACATCTCAGTGCACTGAAATTTGGACGAGCAGCTGTGACACAAAACTGAACGTATCTATTTCTATTTGTTGTAAGTAAACCTCTGACAGTGTGGATCTGTATTTGCTCTTTTATACATATTTGAATAAATATGACGTCATAGAATAAGTGAATTTAAGGGCTGTTTACTTTAGTTATGACCAGTGAGAGACGCTAACATGTAGCAACCTGTCAGTCACAAAGTGGATCTGCCATGAACCCTGCCCTGGTTTATCATTCTGACTCTAACAGGACCACCATTTACAAAATAAACAGTTTGTGTCAAATAAAACTTGAAACTAAGACCAGTGATTGAAGACTAACATCTGGCTTTCAGTGTGTTGAAGTTCATCTCTACAGCCAATCAAAGCTAGTGAGGAGAGCGTGGAGGAACCAGTTCTCTATATAAGCTTCAAATCTGTGTTTGGATTGGTTGGTTATCACAGTCACATAGCCGTAAGTCAAACGTATTCCAGAGAAAGTGTACGGAGTCTAAACAAGATTAAGTCAAACGTGGGAGGAACTGGTTTGGTTTGTGCTTTGATAATGACTGCAGAGAGCTGTGTGTGCCTCTAGTGAGGAGTAATCTGTGAGTCAGCAGAGGATAAATCCTTTATGTTTGTTTGAACATACATATATTTCTATTTGTTGCAAGTAAACCTCTGACAGTGTGGACTCTTTTATACATATTTGAAAAAATATGACATAATAATAATAATGTATACTTTATTGATCCCTGTGGGGAAATTACTTTCTCTGCATTTGACTCATTCACTCAGTGAAGCAGTGGGCAGCCACTGAACAGGCACCTGGGGAGTAGTGTGTAGGAACCATACCTTACTCAGGGGCACCTCAGGGTAGCCGTTCAGTGGATTCAAACCAGTTGTTTGAAGGGCTGTTATGACCAGTGAGAGACGCTAACATGTACCTGTCAGTCACAAAGTGGATCTGCCATGAACCCTGCCCTGGTTTATCATTCTGACTCTAACAGGACCATCATTTACAAAATAAACATGTTGTGTCAAATAAAACCTGAAACTAAGACTTTCAGTGTGTTGAAGTTCATCTCTACAGCCAATCAAAGCTAGTGAGGGGAGCGTGGAGGAACCGGTTCTCTAAGCTTCAAATCTGTGTTTGGATTGGTTGGTTATCACAGTCACATAGCCGTAAGTCAAACGTATTCCAAAGAAAGTGTTCTCAGTCTAAACAAGATTAAGTGATACAATTATCTGCTGTCCATCAAACATGGGAGCAGCATTCGTGTGGGAGGAACTGGTTTGTGCTTTGATAATGACTGCAGAGAGCAGTGTGTGCCTCTAGTGAGGAGTAATCTGTGAGTCAGCAGAGGATAAATCCTTTATGTTTGTGGGCATCATGACGTCATTTACAGTTAAAAAAATAAGCTGGAATAGTGTTTGAGACCATAAATCAGAATCAATGAAACAAAGCAATGAGTTTACCTTTAAGTTTTGTTTTTCCGACTTTATCAGACCTACTATTGAAGAATCCGCCTTCAATAATCAAATCATCAGGAGCTCAAAATGATCCCCTGATAACACAAAGACTGTCATGAGTGGGCAGGTTGGAGCTAAATGCTCACAGGTTAGGGAACAAAACTTTTATTGAGGCTGAACGCAGACAGAAGCAAAGACAAAGGAAACACAGGACCATCAGTGGACATGAACACAGCTCAGGGAAAACAAGGTGTAGATGAACACAGGCCAACCCACAGGTGAGGAAATAAAGGTAGAAACCAGACACAGGAACAACTAACAAGCTAAAAAACAATTCAATACAAATGGAAAACTCAGGAAACATCTCTCGTGTAAACAGTAACAGCTGACAAGCAGAGGTGAAAACTGCAAAAAGAAAAATCACAAAGATGAAAATATAAACTAAAAGCCAAACAGAAAATCTTTACTAACAAACAGAATTTAAATCGTGGGAGGAGACCCGGGACAGACTGGTGAGTTTATATCTCTTGGTTGGTGTAGGAACACCTTGGTGTTCTCCTGACATGGATGGATGGATTAAAAGTATGGATTTTCCTGCCAGTGCTTGTCAATGATTCAGAATGAAACTACATTTATGACGCTCCTCTCTATATTTCTGATCTTTTAGAACCTCACACTCCCTCTCGCAGCCTGAGATCATCTAATCAAAGGCTGTTGGTAGTCGTACGAACATGTTTTAAAACCCGAGGTGATAGATCTTTTAGAGCGGTTGTGGAATTCTCTCCCTCCATCTCTGGATTGTATTTATTCTTTTAAACATCATCTTAAGACTCATTTATTTAGATTAGCTTTTAATTGGATTTGTGCTGTATGTTTGATTGCACGGTTTCATGTTTATCTGTTTTATATTATTGTGAAGCACTTTGTGGTTTTTATCCTGTGAATAGTGTTATATAAATCAATAAAGTAAAGTAAGTAAGGACTCCCCCCTCAGAGAACATCCAACAGATCAGCAGAAAAATCCAAACACCCATTTAAAACATATTTATTATTTATTTTGTTCTCAGTATATCTGTTTGTGTCTCACAGAAGCTGGGATTTTACCACCAAGTTCTCAAATTTCACTTTTTACTGGAAACTGAATGAACTGCAGGCCTTTATATATATTTGATTCAATTTCATGTAAAAGTCAAATAGAGGAACGATGTTACAACCCAGAGTATAAAGTTATTAAATAAAAAGATTTTTAACTCCAGTGTCACTTTCACGTTGAACGACAGACTTCCTGTCAGGAAATCAGATTTCACAACAAGCTGGCCGTCATCCAGAAAACCAGACTTTCCAGCACTGACAGGATTAACGGCCTCTGTGGTTGTACAGGAACCACAGACATTCACGACGCAGCCTTTCAGTGACCCGGGAAGCTGTAGACTTCTACGAAAGTGAGCGAAGAATGCAGCTTTACTAGTTTTTTTGTTTTGCACCACTAATTATTTGTCACATGTGTTAATGTGAAAGTGAAAACTGACAGCTGATGCATTTCAGGTATTTTAAATAGGAGAGCGTTACTGGAGCTGTGACCTCTTTAGACCTCGTCCTCTCCATCATGGCCCTTTTACAGGTGAAGAAACTGTGTCTGTGACTCTGAGAGGTTTGGGCCGATGCATGCAGCAGCCACGAGGCTTTGTAGGTTTGTAGTTCCTGAAGATCATTTCAGCTCCACTACACGCCAGCATGAGAGTGAAAATCAAACCTAAACAGAGGCAAACAGAGCCGGCTCTCTTCCTTCTTGTTTATTGCGGTTGATCCACAGTGATGAATTTAAAATGGTCGAGTACTTTAACCACAACAAAGTGCAGCATATAGAAGCTTTACGTAGCACCAGGCTAAATCTCAGAGCAGGGGAAGCACGCATACTTTCTTTGATAAAGTCTAAAAAAAGTCAGCTAATAAGACAAGTTAAAGCAGCTTTAACTCAGATATAGTTCTGCGCATTTTTATTAAACCTTCTTGTAAAAACTGCAGCCAGATGGAGTCAGACTGGAAACAGGTCTGTGAAGGTTTTTGTGGAGGAAGAGGAGGAAGAGAGGAGGAGTAGGAGGGTCTCAACTACTTAGGTCAGGTTGATGCAGCTCCTCAGGTTAGCAAAGCGTCCTTGAGCGAGATGCTCAGTCCCAAAATATTGTGATGTTTCATTTGTGTGATCAACGATGTGATGCATGGATGGGATAAAGGGCGCTTTGAATGAGGTTTGATGCCGTCTGTGTTCTATAGTGTTTATGAACCATAAACTTATTTTAAAGACCAGGATTGAGGATATAAAAAACTTCAGGTACCTCAGATAACACAGAGTTCACAAAGACCCAAAAGTCAGATATAAATGTCAGTCCCAAACATGTGTAAAAACATGCCTGGTGATGAATCGTTGCACATGTGACGGTGATACGTAGCCTGTAGCTTCATCTGGAATCTCTTATAGGGTGTGTAATGTAGGTTCTGTGGATGGTTTTGAAATGAATTAGTTGATGTGCCAAGTTCCTATAAGTCAAACCTAGATTAGACCATACTGTATCCCAGTCTATATCAACCTGTAGGTCTCCCAGTTCCCTAATCCAAGTAGATTCAATGGGCAGAGGCTTTACATCATGTTCGGCTCATTTGTTGTAAATTATGGAAACAGAGGATCTGCCAGATTTGGGCAAGATCCAGTCCAGCATGGGAGTCCCAGGAGAAACATATGCTTTTACAGCTGATCTGAGCTGCAGGTGCACAAAGTAAGGCAAGGCAAGGCAAGGCAAGTTTATTTATATAGCACAATTCAACAACAAGGTGATTCAAAGTGCTTTACAGAGACATTAAAAACAAAAACAAATAAAAAGCATGATTTAAAATTGATTAAAACAAGCAAACAAACAAACAAACAAAACAGTATATAAAATCAAAAATCAAAACAGTAGATAAAATCAGTAGTTAAAATGTAAGTTTTGAAATTTAAGCTTAAAAGTGTGGATTTGGTGATTTATTCAAAAGCAGCTGAGAATAGGTGGGTCTTCAATCTGGATTTAAATAAACTGAGTGTTTCAGCTGATCTGAGGCTTTCTGGGAGTTTGTTCCAGATATATGGAGCATAAAAGCTGAATGCAGCTTCTCCGTGTCTGGTTCTGACTCTGGGAACTGATAAAAAACCGGATCCAGATGACCTGAGGGATCTGGAATGTTCATACTGGGTCAGGAGGTCACTGATGTATTTTGGTCCTAAACCATTCAGAGCTTTATAGACCAGCATCAGAACTTTAAAGTCTATCCTCTGACGGACAGGCAGCCAGTGTAAAGACCTCAGAGCTGGACTGATGTGGTCCATTTTTTTGGTCTTAGTGAGGACTCGAGCAGCAGAGTTCTGAATGAGCTGTAGTTGTCGGACTGATTTTTTAGGTAGACCTGTAAAGATGCTGTTACAGTAATCAAGCCTACTAAAGATGAATGCATGGACTAGTTTTTCCAGGTCCTGTTGAGACATCAGATCTTTTATCCTTGAGATATTCTTGAGGTGATAGTAAGCTGATTTTGTTATTGTCTTAATGTGTTTTTCTAAGTTTAGGTCTGCATCCATCACTACACCCAAATTTCTCACCTGGTTTGTGGTTTTTAGGTGTATAGATTGAAGTTCTCTGGTGACCTGTAATCATTTTTCTTTGGCTCCAAAGACTATTACTTCAGTTTTGTTTTTGTTTAGCTGGAGAAAATTGTGGCACAACCAGTCATTAATTTCCTCAATGCATTTACCAAGAGCCTGTACAGGGCCTCGGTCTCCTGGTGACATTGTGATATATATTTGTGTGTCATCTGCATAGCTATGATAGTTTATTTTGTTGTTCTTTATAATCTGTGCAAGTGGGAGCATGTAAATGTTAAACAGAAGGGGTCCCAAGATGGAACCTTGGGGAACTCCACATGTGATACTTGTCTGCTCAGATGTGAAGTTACCTATTGATACAAAGTATTTCCTGTTTTCTAAGTATGTTTTGAACCAGTTTAGTACAGTTCCTGAAAGACCTGCCCAGTTCTCCAGTCGTTTGAGTAATATGTTGTGGTCAACAGTATCAAATGCTGCACTGAGATCCAGTAAAACTAAGACTGACATTTTTCCACTGTCTGTATTCAGACATATGTCATTGAACACTTTGGTCAGAGCGGTTTCAGTGCTGTGGTTCTGTCTAAAACCTGACTGGAAGGCATCATAGCAGTTATTCTGTGTTAAGAAGTAATTGAGCTGTTGAGAAACTGCTTTTTCAATGATCTTACTTAAAAATGGGAGATTTGAGATTGGCCTGTAGTTGTTCATTTGTGTCTTGTCAAGATTGTCCTTTTTCAGTATAGGTTTGATTACAGCAGTTTTTAGTGATTCTGGAAACACACCTGATATTAAAGAAAAGTTGACGATCTGTAACAGGTCTGACTCCAAAGTCTTTGAGACCTTTTTGAAAAAACTTGTTGGCAGGACATCTAAACAGCAAGAGGAGGAGTTCAGTTGACCTAAGATGTCCTCCAGGTCTTTGCTGTTAATAGGGTGAAACTGTTTCATGGTGTTTAAACAGTTTTTCGGTGGACACAGTACATATCCTGGATCTGCTGTTGATGTACCAATTGCTTGTCTAATCTTTTGGATTTTTTCTGTGAAGAATTTGGCAAAGTCATTGCAGGCCATGGTCGAATGAAGTTCAGCTGCCACTGACACAGGAGGGTTTGTTAGCCTGTCAACTGTAGAGAATAAGACCCGAGCATTATGACTGTTTTTGGTGATGATGTCAGAGAAGTAGGACCTCCTTGCACTCCTCAGTTGTAAATTATAATTGTGAAGTTTCTCTTTATAGATGTCATAATGAACCTGGAGGTTTGTTTTTCTCCATCTGCGCTCAGCTTTCCTACACTCTCTTTTTTCATTTTTCACCAGTGTGGAGTTTCTCCATGGAGATTTCTTCCTTCCAGAGATAACTTTCACCTTAATGGGAGCAATAGTGTCCATTACATTTAACATTTTAGCATTAAAGCTAGTGATGAGCTCATTGACTGAACCTCTGGACAGGTCAGGTGTTAATGGGAAGACCTGGTTAAAGATCTCACTACTGTGTTCAGTTATACACCGTTTTGTGATCACTGCTGTTGATATATTTGTGTGGGCTGAGATTTTACTTTCAAAGAAAACACAGTAATGATCAGACAGGCCAACATCAGACACAGTAACCTTTGAAATGCTCAGGCCCTTGGAGATCAGTAGGTCAAGAGTGTGTCCTCTATTATGTGTGGCCTCTGTTACATGCTGAGTCAGCCCAAAGTTGCCCAGAGTGTTACTCAGGTCTTTAGTCCCTTTGTCCTGAGGGTTGTCCACATGGATGTTAAAATCCCCAACAATAATTACACAGTCGAAATCAACACAGATCACAGACAGCAGTTCACTGAGGTCATTAAAAAAGTCTGTGCAGTATTTGGGAGGCCTGTAAACATTAAGAAACACAACTTTGGATGGGGCCTTCAGCTGTAAAGCCACATGTTCAAAAGACTGAAAAGTTCCAGGAGATAGCTGCTTACATTGAAATGATTCATTAAATAAGACAGCAAGGGGAGAAGAAGATGCAGGAAGGGGAAAAGTGTCCTTAAGTCCTGAAATGAACGAAGGCCCTGAGCGTCGAACAGATCATCAAAAATGTTTATTCCAGGTGAAGACCAAGAGGGTTGAACAAATGCTGCCACACAGTAACTTCAAATTATGCCAAAGTGTTGAACTTTTACAAAACTTCACTGGACCACATAACCGTCGATCTATTTTCAAATTCTACTCTGATTCTACAAACCTGTGCATTGATACAGTAAAGATCTGTAGATGATTGCAGGTCCAGAATCAAGAAGCTGGTGGAAAGAAGGGTTAACCAACATGGGGCTCTCATGACAATAACGTTGTTCTAACATTTAACAGTTCAACCAGAATTTAAAAAGTTGTAAATAAAAACAGAACACAGGGATCTGCACAACAAGAGGTGACAGAAGGCTGAGTGAGAAACAGCAGGAGGAACAGTTGGTAAAACAGAAGCAGGTCAGTGACATGATCAGGTGTAAAAAGATGATCTTACAGAGTTAGAGGTTCATCAGTCTGCTAAAACTGTGTCTACATATTGTGAAACAATTTCAGAATAATGTTCCTCAATGTAAAACTGTGAATCTTTCTTAATATTTATACAAATACACCAAGAGATTCAGAGGATCTGGAGAATTCTCTGTGCTCACGGACGAGACTGAAAATCAATATTATGAAGCTGAGACTTCAGACTGTGATGGAAATCAGTGCACAGGAACACTTCCAGAAATCCCTCTCTGTGAACACAGCTCACCATGAAGTCCACAAATGCAGGTCAAAGCTCCAAGAAGGCAGAGAGAGAACATTCAGCTCGTTATCAGCACTCAGTACCAACCCACCAACCCACTGAGGGAGACGCAGACAGTCTGCACACAGGAGGAGATCAGTGTGTCATAAGGCAGAATGTTGATGTGCTGAGACTTTCATGTTTTTATTTTTATGGTGCTTTATTGTTTTAAGTCATTCTGTTTTAAGGCCTTAGTGTGGGTTTGGTTTTATTTGTTTTAAAGTTTTATTTTTTGGTGTAAAGTCTGTCAACTACTGCCATGGCGATGGACACTGGAAAGCAGAATGTCCCTTGTTGAAAAGCAAGTTGGCGCGTACAGGCAAACAGGTTAAGCCTGCGGCTCTTACCATTCTTGCACGGGACATTTCAGTAGACTCTCGGGAAACACTAGTTTCGACTATGTCTGACTCAGAGAGCTATTTGGGGTTTGAGGATTTTGTGTCAGATGGGTTTGTGTCACTCCCAGGTGATGTTCATAAAGTTCCTGTAAAGATTTTGCGTGACACAGGAAACTCAGAATATCAAAGCACCACAAATAACCAAACTCATCAGCAATTAACTCAACAATTGCCTACAAGGCAAGTCCTAGCCAAGACACAACTAGACAAAGTCACCTAAACAGATGAAATCAAACAGCACTAGTCGCAATCAGCTGCAAACAGACCAGCTGTTAATCAAATGGTAGAAAGCTTACCAAACCAGGATAATTGCACAGACGAGCCCCCATTTGTCACAACCCGGCTCATAGGAAATAACAACAAGTGGGAGACCACACACAGGCGTTTAAAGGCTGTAAGACATATTTAATGAAAATAAGACATAACTAGGGATGCACCGATACCGATACCGGTATCAGGTATCGGTCTCGATACCACATTTTCTAAAGTACTCATACTCGTTAAAAGTCCCCCGATACCGGGGACCGATACCACGGTCTGAGAAATGTCTATGTTTGAGCGGCGTGTAAGGGGTTAATCGCAGGGCCGAGTGCCCACCCCCAGGCCCCGGCTGCAGCTCAGAGCGGGCGAGAAGGCGAGGCGAGACAGGTCAGCCGTGTGGAACTATTTCAAAGTGAATGAAGACGACAAAACAAAGGCGGACTGCAAATTGTGCTTAGCGAAATTGTCCAGAGGAGGCTCAAAAGGTAGCGCATTTAACACAAGCAATTTAATTAAGCACCTAAAATCCCAACACGACAAGGAGTATAAAGAGTTTACCCACGCTTCTAAACCAACACAACCCACGCTGCAGCAAACTCTTGCAAGACGAGAGAAAATGTCCAGAGACAATCCACATGCTGTGAAAATAACAGAGGCAATTATCGAGTACATTGCATTGAGTGACCAGCCACTCTCGGAGGTAGAAAATGTTGGATTCCTGCGTCTCCTCCATGTTCTGGAGCCCAGATATGATGTCCCAAGTAGGGTTGCCAACCGTCCCTTAAAAAACGGAATCGTCCCGTATTTAGAGACAAAAGTACACGTCCCGTATTGAGCTAATAAGGGACGCACTTTGTCCCGTAATACAGTGAGAATCAAAAGTAGTCTATAACTTTTAATGGAATTAACGCTTTGTTTGAAAACATAATTCCCAGCCCCTCTCCTGCTCTGTGACCAATGAGCTGACAGCACACTTATGACAATTCAGATTACCGCTTATCTCATTGGTCGAGGAAAGGTCGCTTGCGGAGAAAATACCGGAAGACAACAGATGACCGCAACAAGAAGCATGGCCAACAGAGAAACAAACGCCGACACTGTGGTGCAAGTCTCGGACGACAGTACACCTAAAGCTTGGGCTTACACTGTGTGATTTTTTTCAGTCACGTTATTCAGCTCCTGCTCAAACTGCACGATTGACTCGCAGGGGTTATAAGTTCATAGGTCACGATTCAGGGTCTCATACTATACGGCCCGCAGTGGCGTGCACAGACATTTTGGGGGGCAAGTGCTCCAGGGGAAAAAAGGGCACTTTTTGCATATGTGGAAAACCTTTTCTTTTTATAATAAAAAAATCGCACAGGTTAAATGCAATTTGACTTTTATTTCAAAACATTCTCTAAAAATCAAAAATCACACCACAAAAAGATAAAATCTGTATCCAACTCTAAACTATATACATACATATTCTCAAGTGTCCATTAAATGGAGTGTACTGCTCTAAAGAAGCATCCTTCTTGGTGCCATGTCTTTGTAGATGTTGATGACCTCGTTGTAATTGATCTCCACATCTTTCTCAATGGCCAACAAGAGGATATCAGACAACCTTTCTTCTCCACACAAACTTCTTAGTTTATTTTTGATTATTTTTAGCTTTGAAAAGGATCTTTCAACTGTCGCAGTTGTCACTGGTAGTGTTGCGTAGATCTGAATCATTTTGACAAAGGCAGGAAAGATCAGCTGGCCATTGTTTTCCCTCAGTATCAGAAATATTTCTCTGAGGTCTTTTGAACTAAAGCTGGAGTGGAAGACCTTTAATTCTGTTTTGAGCTGGTCCTCATCTTCTCCATAGAATTCACAGAGGATGTGGACAGCTTCAATGGCTTCTGGGTTTGGTGGGCCTACCCAGTTAGCATGCACAGTTAAGGGCTGGAAGGACTGAATGATTCTGGCCGTTGGGCTTCCAGTATTGTCCCCTTTGAACTTCCTGTTCAGTTCCCCAGTCATGATGTCCAGAAAGGTGAAATATACACCACTCCTGAAATATGCCTCCACTGACTCAAACTGAGCACCTATTTGAGACACTGTGGTGCTGTGTTGGAAACGCACTGGAACTTTCCGCTTTCTCTCCTGACCAGGCACCACGGTAGGTACTGGAATGTTGAAACTCTCTGCCTTCTCTGATGCACATCTAAATATCTCTCCAAATTTCTCCTCAGACCTCATGGTTTGCAATGTGTGAAGCACACCATCAATTACCTTGTAGGCAGTGGAATGGTCCAACCCTTCTTCCTGCAGAGAATCTGATGCCAAAGCAGTGACTTCGAATACTGGTGTGGTGATTTCCATGCAGAGAATGAACATAAAATTAATGGCATTTCTGTACATCTGAGCATCACCTTGGGCCAGGTTAGGTGGGTCACTGTCACTGATGTCATCAAGGAGCATCAAAATGGCTTTCAAATTTCTCTGAAGTGCCTTCAGTGCTTTTTCCCTGCAAGCCCATCGAGTATCTGACAGCTGCTGGAGCTCCATAACACGTTGTCCAGGAAAGAGAGACTCCTGAAATTTGACCAAGGCAGCATGACGCTTTGGGGAGCCTGAGCAAAAGGCATACAATTTCTCCACCAAGTTGAAAAATGTCACAAAATGCTTGCTGGACTTTGATGCCTCCACTAGTACCAAATTGAGGCAATGGGCTTTGCAGTGCACATAGAGGGCCTTCTCATTGTGTGCACGGATTCTAGCTTGGAGACCTTTATACATGCCACTCATGTTGGCTGCTCCATCATAGCCTTGACCATACATGTTCTTCATCTCTAGGCCATTCTTTTGCAGAAGCAAGAACACTGTATTCTCCAGCTCCTGGCCTGTAGTTGTATCAACATTGCACACTTCGATGAATCTCTCCTTTATTTGCATATGATGAAAATATCGCACAACAAATGACACTTGCTCTTTGTGTGAAACATCAGAGGTTTCATCAAGTAGAATGGAATACATTTCAGCCTCTTTTATTTCACGTTGTATCTCCTTCCTGATGTAAGTTCCTAGTGCTGCAATGATGTCATTTTGACTTCTGTTGGAAAGCAGTGACACCTGGGGCCTTGTCTTGGTGGCTTTAACTGTGGCAATTTTTTCCAAATGCATTTTCAGCACACTATCGTAGCGGGAAAATACATTGACTAATTCACGAAAATTGCCACGGTTATCACTGGACTCACTCTCATCATGACCTCGGAATGCTTGTCCCTGACGTGCAAGATACACTGTTAGGTCAATTAATCTTGTCAGGATTTCTTTGTTTGTCTGCCTCTCTCGCTCTCTAACTTCCACCCCTTTTACGTCTGAAACATCAAATGCAGACTGAAGGGCCTTTTTCTGGAAATTGATCCATCTAACCATGCTTGTCATGTGCATCTCTGTGCTGGAGTGTTGTTTGATTTTTTCAAGAGCAGTACTCCACTTTCTGATGCCATCAGTTGTCCAGGCTGTTCTGCTTTTATATTTTTCATCCGAGAGGAAAAGCCGACAACTAAAACAATGCATTGAATTAGCAGTGGGTGAGTATTCCAGCCACACATTAGCAGAAAACCACTGTTTCTGGAATGATCTCCCCTCAGTTTTTGGGTAAGGTATATCAGACTGACATGGGCCCACATTGCAGCACATTGAAACGTATCTGTCATTGCGCTTTATTTTAAATGTATGGATGTGTGTTGGATCTGTTGGGTATTGTAAAGCTGCTAACTTTGACATTATGTGATCGATCTGTTCTTCCTCATTGTGGTCTTCAGAGAGCACTACATCAGTGTCTGTAGGCCTAACTGAACCTGTTGCTGCATTGGTCGCGGCTTCATCTGTTTCTATATCTCCCTCTTCTGCTATGCTGGTAGATGGCATAGAGCTGCTTCCCTGCTGTGACTGACTACAATGGAACAATAATAATAATAATAGTATTATTATTTATCATAATAATAAGCTTAAACAGATAGTTTTAATAATAACCCATACTGCAAGTCTTGTAACATAGAAATAACTTTCGTAGGTACAAAATAATAGTTAGCTCAATGCCTGCTGATTAAGTTCATTAAAAACTAAGTGTGAACAGCTTTTAAGATTTTTCAATAGAATTAACTGCAAGGAGCAGGTTACATTAAAACATTAAAATAGAACCTGACTCTGCCCTTGACTCTGACCTTTCATCTTCATTTTCCTTTGCTTTCATCCAGGAGAGCAGAGAACTGCTTCCCTGGGCTGCCTGTTGTAGATCCCTTTCTTTCTCCTTTCTCAGCCTCTCTTTCCTAGGCATTATGCTTGCTGAAATTAGTAAATAAATAGACCAAAATGTATGAGAACGAATAAGACTGACTGTGGTCATTACAAGAACGGGGCAGAATGGTCGTTTTCACAGGCAATTGGGAACTGCCTATTTTTCCTTTAGCAAATTAATGTGTTAATGTTGCCAATATGTTACACCAAAAAAATTAACATGTCTAACCAGTGCTTCTCAAAACTTTTAACATGCACCACCCCCAACACCGTACCCTTCAAACTACCAATAACAACGTCACTGTTCTGTCACAATCAGGTCACAACACAGTGCGTAAATGTCTGCGAGCATCGCTGAGTCAGTAACAACCAGTTAGGCTAAAGACTGCATCTTTAGACAGTTGGACGGTGTTCTAACTTTCTCACAGGAGACACCTACTAAAGACAGTCAAAGACATTAATTTCAATCTTACCAAAGTAGGACAGTAGTTGACGTTAGTTATGGAAAGGCTCATCCACAAAAACGGAGAAACGTCCATAATTCTATTATTCATAATCATGTCAAGGTTTTAGGTTTTTCTGCAGTTCCATCTCTAAAATGTGTGATGTCTTCCCGTCACTGACTTCAGTTTGAAAACTTTGTATTTATTCACAGATTTCCGTGAGATCATCCTAAAATTTGTAACGAAAAATGGGCTCAAAAGAGCCCTCTGCCTAACGGCATGTAGCCTATAGCATAACGTGATATTTTCAATAGTGTATGCAAAAAGGTCGGAATTGATGGAGAGTGGGGTTGCCTAAATGGTTTAGGTTACATTTTAAATGTGTCGTTTTTTTGTTTATCCATATGGATGGATGGAGGGGGCAAGCTGGCAAAGTTTGTCATGTGCAGTTTCTGACAGGCTACTTCACAACAAAACAATTGCAGGTTGGTCTTAGAGGGCAAACAGAATAATTTCACTCGATTCATGGGTTACCTGACTGGTTGGGAAGGGAAAGAGCTGCCGTGTTGTCCGCCGTGGCTCCCAGTCGCTATAGTTAGCCTACTATGCCTACTCCAAGTAGTCCTATGTCATGCCGCTGCTACACGCCTCACAACAAATGAACTGCAAGCGTGTTCACGTGACACGGTGACAGTGAAAAAGCGACAGGGTTCAGGTGTCTTTGAAGAAGGGGCACAAATCAAGCCATTATTTTCACACCTTTTTAAATTGCGCAGCTTTAAAAAAAAAAAAAAATCACGTCTTTCAAAAGGGCACTTTTTTGGACTGAGGGCAAAAGGGCAAGTGCTTCAGCACCACCTCGTGTCTATCTGTGCACGCCAGTGACGGCCCGATGCTCTGATGCGACCTGAGTGCTCACACTGTGCCTCCATAAAATGAAGGTTATAACAGAAAATCTGTCGCTCGCTCTCCCTCTGTCTTTCACTCACACAGGCACACACACCATCAACTTTGCTAAATTGCTAATGAAAAACATTGATCAGGCAGCTGTGATTGAGCAGCAATGTAAATCTATTTACACGGTTGTTGTGGTCGTGATAATTTTGTGATGCCACATCGAAAAGGCTCAGATGAGCTTTCCAATGTTCTACAAGTTGTGCCTCCATGCTTGTGTCCAGATCACACGCTGCACAGCCGTGCTGCTCCGTCTTTTTCATCGACATTTACGTGTTTGCGCGTGAGCAGTGTGAGCGGCTGCGGTGACACCCTCACGAGCGATTGATGATCGGGAGCTGGTCGTGAGGTGTTAATCGCTTCTCGTTACCCCACGTATACTACACGATGCACGATGAAGGCCAAAATCGGGCAGATCACCAAAAAGATCGCACAGTGTAAGCCCAGCATTAGACCAGCAATGTTTGTTCCCCTCGGAGAAAGAAAAAAAGGCTGCAAAAGTACAGGGAGGAATGGGAAAAGGAAAACACCTGGCTGGAAAAGTGCACGATAACATCTATAAAGCGCACTGCACTGTGTGCCGGCGCACTTTTTCCATAGCCATGCTTCTAATGGTGGGCACATGAAGAACATGAGGGGCGTGAAAGCTCGGGGAACCCTTAACCAATTTTTTGTCCACCAGGCCACGGCAAAAGCAGATATGGTCTGTAAACACTGGTTTGTTTTTTTAAACCCTCTGGTTAAGGTTAATATGGGCATGTGCAGTGAATATCAGCGCTATGTGGCCAGAAGTGTGATAATATCATTTATTTTGTGTAATAAACAACTGCAAGGATAGATGATTACAACAAATAAATGACTAATACATAAAAGTAATACATAGATGAATAATGATGATGAGTTATGATGCGTAATCATGGGAACAAGCGGGTTTACAAACGGGAGCAGCTGATTAGCATTAGAAAAGCTGAAATAATACCTCAACTGAAGCCAATTGTACTAAATGCACTAAATGTGCACTGTTACAAGAATGTTTTTCGTTCTATTGTTTTCTATTAATTTATATAATTTTAAGTTAAGCAGGACAGAGTTCTTTTAAAGAAAGATTTACTTATTGTAGACAACCTGCTGTTAGTCTGGTATTTTGTCCTAATCCGCTTGCCGTACCTCGGTGTAGGTCTGTGTGTGTTTGGAGTGGTATACGCCCCATTCCGTTATTGAGTCCAAGCATGTAAGTTGTCTGCTGCTCTGCTGGTTAATAAAACCACGTTAACTGAATATACTGCTTCATCATTATCATACTGGTGAACATACAACATGGTGTCAGAAGCGACAGAACACGTTCTTCGTAGTTGACGGTATTTTTTTCTCCCGTCTCAAGTCTATTTTGTGGGTGCATTTTTTTTTCGTGTCCGGACTACAGCCGACATGGCGGAAGGATTCAGGAGGCCCGACCCGCTTGTTTTCGATGGTAATGTTGCCGAAAATTGGCGCATTTTTGAGCAAGAGTATGACATTTTTATAGCGGCGGCACACTCTGACAAGCCAGCGCGCACACAAGCCTACATATTGCTCAACTTAGCAGGTCCCGAAGCTATAGAACGGGAGCGGTCTTTTGTTTACGCGCCAGAAGTGAGAGAGCCCGGCGATGGAGGACGAGTTCTCATTCCTGCGGAATCTAAGGAGGATCCTGAGTGCCTCAAAAGGAAATTCAGGGAAATGTGCAGCCCACAAACCAACGTCACGATGGAAAGACACAAGTTCAACACGCGGAATCAGAGGACTGGTGAGACTGTTGAATCTTATGTAAGTGATTTACGGATTAAAGCAAAAAGCTGCAGATTTGGTGATCTGAGTGAAGAACTAATAAGAGACAGACTAGTTTGTGGCATCAACAATGACAATTTAAGGAAAGTGCTACTGCGTGACAGTGATTTAACACTTGCAAAAGCCATATCTGTCTGCCAGATTCATGAAATGACTGAAGAGCATAATAAAACACTTGCTTTTCCTCAACAATCTGCAACAAATGTTGATGTGCTCCAGCCCAAATTTACAAGAAAGCACAGAGGAGATAAAATAAATAATCAAGGAGACAGGTCTGAAACACAGCATATCACTAACTGTACTAACTGTGGGGGTGCTCATGCTGCAAAAAAGAGTAAATGCCCGGCTTTTGGGCAGCAGTGTCATGCATGCAAAAAGTGGAATCATTTTAAGAAACGGTGCAGAGCCATTCAGCGTACCCAAAATGTAGCAAGGCACAGAAAGTCAGTCCATCATGTGGAACCAGACCAAGCTGATGACAGCGGAGATGACACATTCTACGTTGATGGAATAAACCTGCAATATGCAATCCATGCGACTGATGTGCATGTGGAACACAAAGAGGAAGTTTTTGTCACCGTGCAGATTAATGGGATTCCTGTTGAGATGAAAGTGGACACAGGTGCTAAATGTAATGTGCTTCCCAAGAAAACGGTTAACATTATAAGAGCAGATAAACAAATGAAAGCACACCCCAAGTCCGTTAAGCTAGTGGCATTTGGAGGCAGCAAGATTCAAACCTTAGGTGTAATTAAGCTGCAGTGTTTTCTGCATGGACAGTCACATGTGCTATCATTCTTTGTCGTTAATGACGATGTTCAGCCAATACTTGGACTATGTGCATGCAGAGAAATGGGACTTGTATCATTCAGCAATGCCGTCCACCAATTGAGCACGTCTGCAGATGACCTGTCACCACAGCTTATCACGGAATACAGCGAATTATTTTCTGATGAGCTTGGAAGGTTGCCAGTCACCTATCGCATGACACTGAACCCAGATGTGAAACCAGTTGTTCGCCCAGCACATCGCATCCCTTTGGCCATGAAAGACAGAGTCAAGGCAGAGTTGGACAGGATGGAGAAATTAGGCGTCATTACTCCCGTCTCAGAGCCGACAGACTGGGTGTCTTCTATGGTAGCCACCAACAAGAAAGGCAAAGATGAAATCAGGATATGCATAAATCCTCGAGATTTAAACACAGCTCTGAAAAGACCACACCATCCAATGCGAACAGTAGAAGAAGTGGCTGCATTAATGTCAAATGCTACTGTGTTCTCTGTTTTGGATGCTAAGAACTCTTTTTGGCAGGTGTCATTGGATCAGAAATCATCCATGCTGACCACCTTCAGCACTTGTTTTGGTCGTTACAGGTTTCTCAGAATGCCTTTTGGTCTTAATGCTGCCAGCGAGGTGTTTCAGCGAGCCATGGAGCAGATATTCGCTGGATATCCATGTGCCATCATTGTTGATGATATACTCATCGGCGGCAGAACCGTGAAAGAACATGACGACAACCTGAGAAAAGTCCTTGATCGTGCCAGAGAAGTAAACCTGCGACTAAACCCGCTAAAGTGCAAATTCCGGCTGAATCAGGTCAGTTATGTTGGACACATTTTCACAAGCGAGGGACTCAAAGCAGACCCTTCCAAAACAGCCGCAATCAAAGAGATGCCAGTTCCAGCGGATGTCCAAGCCCTGCAGAGGTTCCTGGGGATGGTCAATTATCTTGGAAAATTCATTCCAAACTTCAGCCATCTGTCAGCTCCTCTGCGACAGCTCACACACAAGGACAGTGAGTGGATGTGGGACACACAGCATCAGACTGCATTCGACGCACTTAAAGAGCACATGTCGAATCCACCTGTTCTGTCATATTATGATGTCAGCAAACCTGTGACACTAACATGCGATGCATCACAGTATGGTCTTGGTGCAGCTTGCTTACAGGAAGGGCAGCCTGTAGCATATGCTTCACGTACTCTGACAGACACTGAAACCAGATATGCTCAGATAGAAAAAGAGCTATTGGCTGTTGTTTTCGCATGTACGAAGTTTCATGACTACATTTATGGCAAGCCTGTGGTCGTAGAAACAGACCATCAGCCACTGGTCACCATACTAAAGAAACCTATTCACGCTGCACCAGCCAGATTGCAGAGGATGTTATTAAGGCTCCAAAAATACAACATCACGCTCACATATAAATGTGGAAAACAAATGTATCTGGCTGACACGCTGTCTCGTGCTCCCAGCAGATCCACTTTCCAGCAGTCTGAAGAAGAGGACAACTTTGATGTCATGACGGTGAGCTGCATCTCTTCTTCACGCCTGGAGGAACTTAAAGGACACACAGCCGAGGATGAGACATTGCAAGCGCTCAGCTCGTTCATCAAACATGGTTGGCCACAACGACTCCACAACCTTCCCACGGCGGTTCATCCATATTTTCCTTTTAGGGATGAGCTGACTGTGGATGATGGCATCATTCTTAAAGGTTTTAAAGCCGTGATCCCAAAATCACTGCAAGGAGACTACATCACCATCATGCACAGAGGACATCCCGGCGTAGAAGCTACCAAGCGGAGAGCACGGGGGATCGTCTTCTGGCCATTCATGTCAAGAGATATTGAACAAACAGTTACTTCTTGCTCGGTGTGTAACAGCACTAAACCTCATCAACAAAAAGAGCCCCTTCATCTGCATGATGTTCCAGATCTTCCTTGGTCAACTGTGGCTACAGATATCTTTGAGTGGCATTGTCAGCACTATTTAGTAGTAGTCGACTCTTACTCAGGCTGGTTTGAGATTGACCTGCTGAAGGATTTGACATCAGCGACAGTCATCAAAAAGCTGAAAAGACACTTCTCAGTTCATGGTGCTCCACACACTCTGATCTCAGACAATGGAAGGCAGTTTACAAGCCAGCGTTTCAAAGACTTCGCTTCACAGTGGGACTTTCGACATGTCACCAGCAGTCCAGAGTATCCTCAATCCAATGGGCTTGCTGAGAGAGCAGTGCGCAGTGCTAAACAACTGATGGAGAAATCTCACAGAGATGGCACTGATGTATTTCTCAACCTGCTGAATCTCAGGAATGTTCCACGTGATGTGAACCTGGGTTCCCCTGCAGAACGACTTCTATCCAGACAGACTCGAACTACGCTCCCAATCACAACCAAACTGCTCGAACCACGACACCGTGGATCTGAGAAAGTGAAAGCCCAGCTACTCAACAAGAGACTAACTCAGAAGGTCTGTTATGACAGGTCCAGCCGACCACTTCCACCTCTTGAAGAAGGACAAGTAGTGAGGTTACAGACCGCACAGGGTTATGACCGCACAGGTGTGGTGAAGGAACTTTGTAAAGAACCTAGATCCTACCTGGTACAGTCGGATGGGAACATTTACAGGAGAAATCGCAGACACATGTTGCCTGTGTCTGAGCCTGCTACTGTTCAGAAAGACACTGATCATCATCATTATGATGGACTGCAGGGTGTGGGTGAAAACAATGATGTAGAACAGTTTAAAGACAGCACTCATGTTGAGAGCTCTTCTGATGTTTTGCATTCTCCAAGACCTTCCAGGAGTGATGGTGTTTACAGGACACGCTTTGGTCATGTATGCAAACCAAATCCAAGATATAGGGATTAATTGGGTACTAGTTAAAACACAGAACTTGTTCAGGTTTGATATTTGATCCAACAGTAACTGATGTCCACGTTTCAAGTTAAAATTCTGTTTGAGGTAATTTTCAGTAGTGATCATATTTAACTTTATACAGCAAAATGATATTTTGTCATGTTTATTTCTTCCATCCGGTTGTAAATTTAAATGTTCCTAAGGATCAGCGTATGTCACCTTTTAATGCTGTGATTATTGTTGTTTAGCATGCATTAAACTTTATATCCGGTTAGGGGTGTACTAAAGAAGGAGGATGTAGACAACCTGCTGTTAGTCTGGTATTTTGTCCTAATCCGCTTGCCGTACCTCGGTGTAGGTCTGTGTGTGTTTGGAGTGGTATACGCCCCATTCCGTTATTGAGTCCAAGCATGTAAGTTGTCTGCTGCTCTGCTGGTTAATAAAACCACGTTAACTGAATATACTGCTTCATCATTATCATACTGGTGAACATACAACACTTATATTCTCAAAAGTTAAGCACGACAGGCTTCTGTTTAAGAAAGAGACCTGTTTTATTGTGTTAATGTTGTCATTTTGAGCTAGAAATAAATGGCTAAATGATCATTTGTTTCCCATGTGTTCATATCACAAAGAATATGCATCTACTTAAATCAACTTCAAGTTAAATGGTTAAAAAAAATAATTTCACACACAAAAAAAAGAGCTACAAAATTCACCACACTGGCAAGGGTGAAGACAACTGGGTCGCCCGGCCCTGGCTACGAGGTGTCCCTTATTTATTTTTCAGGGAGTTGGCAACCCTAGTCCCAAGCCGCCACTACATGACTGACACGGAGTTGCCTAAACTACACGAGTCCGTGAAAAAACATATCCACAGCCTACTGCAAGCCTCCTCTGCGTTTAGTTTCACCACGGATATTTGGACAAGCAGTGTTAGCCCCGTGTCGCTAATTAGCCTAACCTCCCAGTGGATAGACGAGTTTCACGCCGCAACGAGCCATATTACATGCCAAACAATTCCGCGGCTCGCACACCAGCCAGGCTATAGCACATGTGTTTCAGGAAATGCTCCAGACATGGGGTATACATAAAACATCAGTACATGTTGTGCTTCGTGACAATGCCAAAAACATAGCCATGAATGACGCAGGGCTCCCAAGTCTGCCGTGTGTCGCGCACACGCTCCAACTGGCTGTTCACGAGGGCTTATTAGCACAGAGGAGCAAAGCTGATGCTATAGCAGTGGGGCGGAAAATAGTTGGGCATTTTAAACATTCCGCCTTAGCCTACTCCCGCCTCGAGGACATTCAGGGACAGCTCAACCAGCCAATAAAGAGACTGCAGCAGGACGTACAGACACGCTGGAACAGCACGTATTACATGCTCCAGTCCCTCATAGACCAAAAGCGAGTGCTGGGGGTGTATGTGTCCGAGCATGAACTCCCTGACTATCTCTCTGCTCACCAATGGGCTCTTATGGAGAAGACTGTTGCCATGCTCGCCCCTTTTGAGGAACTAAAACTAAAAAGGTGAGCAGCTACGACGCACTAGCCTCTGATGTCATCCCAGCTGTGACTGTGCTAGTGAGACTTCTAAACAGAGAAACAGACGAACAAATTTAAAATTAAATTTTGTTTTTTTTGTATAATTATTTATTCTGTTATATGTTGCATACAACATGCTTTTCATTTTAAATAAATGTTCTTAATTCCAAACTAGTCCCTTGTTTGTTTTTTGTTAAATTATATGACTAAAGCTGTTACCTGTAAATTTAAATCGTGTTTTTATTAAGTACTCGGTATCGGCGAGTACTGAAATGCAAGTACTCGTACTCGTTTTCCAAAAAAGTGGTATCGGTGCATCCCTAGACATAACAGCCATAACTGAAACTTCCAAGTGAACATGATGGGTGCCAGACAGAGAGAGCGAGAGCCAGAGAGAGCGTGAGCTGGTTCAGTCAAGGTGTCTTTATATACACTGGGACTGGCCTACTCAGGTGTGCTGCATCTATAATTGGGTCAGCTCCACCTACCTGCAAGAAACAGGTAACAGAAAAAGCAAAACACAAGGCCAGCCCACTGGCCATCACACGGATTATGTTTCCCTCACCCAAGCTTGGCTAATTTACTTAACTGAGTAACCTGACACAAGGCATAAGGGCCAATCAGCAGCCAGGATGCGATGTACCAGATGTGATCATTAAGAAGGCCTGAACTGGAGGGAGAGGGTACTGGGTTCTGGTTCAGCAGAACTTGGGACAAGAGAGGAGAACCCGAGAGTGGAACTTGAGTTGGGGCTGATCGGATTCTTCCTGTCTCCGACTCTGAGGCTGATGTGGCTCACTGCCTCAGCCGCTGATGGAGAACCTTGGAAGCGGTAATGGGAGGAGCTGCTACAGTCATGGACGTATTGCTGCTCTGCTGAGGACTCGTGGGTCAGAACCGAGGGAAGCTGAGCTTCTGAAAGGTCGCAGGATTTAGGATTTCAACAAATTCTGGACTGCGTGGTACCGAACAGTCTGCTGGACGTCTCTGTTGTTTTGTCCTTTTATTGACTGCAACATTTTTTTCTGCTCCTTGTCTGGAAGTTTCTCACTGATACCAGTTTTAGGTTAACGTAAACTCTTTTATTGTTTTTTATATCTTGCTTTTTATTCACAGGTACTTTGTTTATTGTGTGTGTGTTTAAATTATTTTTACAAATAATTATCTGCTTCACTCTCTGTCCCTGGCACTGTTCACACTGCTCTCCCCTGTTGAACCTAAATTAAAAAAAAGGAGAGAGATCTAGACTCATTTAAACCCAGGTGGAATTGTCCACGCCATCGTTTGCAGCCGCCATGCTGCCACCGGGTCTCGTCTTGACCCAGCCAGAGGTTGTCACACGCCTGGTCTCATCTTGCCTGCCAAGCTACGTCCACGCCCACCACGGCCACGTCCGGGGCCTGTCAAGACAGCCCGTCCACGGAAACCCACCAAACCACCCAAGGGGTCACATTTCACATCCACACTATCGTCGACCACCTGCAAAGCCACCTGAGGGTTTTCGTACATGCCCACGCCACCGTCGACCGCCAGCAATGCCGCCTGACAGTCTTCGTACACGCCCATGTCACCGCCAGCCAAGCTGTCCAAGTGTGGTCAGTCGTGCCCGTTTTGCCACCGCCACGTTCCACGTGGCCTGCCCCCTGATCTGCTCCGTCACCACTGTTGGACTCTTGGCAGGCCCCCTGAACATTTGAACTATGGACCGTTGTGCCCTTGACCTCCGAGTCGGCCCCCTGAAAGGTTTAAGAACTGTCTCCTGAGCTTCAGTACCTTTCACAGACTTTTGTTTTGCACTATTTCATGAGCTCCAGGTTTTTTTTGTTGGACTTTTGCTCTGGCTTCGGTCAGTTTCAGTCTGTCATGTTATGATATGTAAGAGTGCAATAAAAGTGTTATAAAGTGTGACTCACGCAGCCTTCAGCTGAATTATAAAAACATACAGTGGGTTTCTCGTTTATCTTAATCAACAGGTAGGAAATGACTTCAGATTTTATGACATAACGCGTCATTAACAACAGGTTAAATAACGGTTAGAGCCTTTTTATATCCGGTAATAAAATGTTTACTGACAACCTGAGAATGTGGGCGTGGTTACAGTTTGTGTCCAAAGAAATTCAAAGCATAAAGTGAGCTATGATTCATCCACACACTGAGCTGAGTTAATGCATGTGGTTTTTACATCTGTAAACCTGATCCCAGAGATTTCCTGCTGACAGTTTACAGGAAGTCAGGTCTGACTGTAAACCTTCATTTGGACAGATGCTTTTTCATGTCCTACTGTCTTCCACAGGAATCAATATGAATATAAATTTTCATTATTTCAGGCTTTTGTTTTTACATGTTTTATAAACAGATTTTATACTTTTTAAAAGATGTTTCTCTCTTTTTTTAAAATATTTTTATTATTGTTATTTTTGCAAATTTCAGAAAATCCCGGCACTCCCACTTTTCCTCTGAATGACACACCTGTGAGGAAATTAGATTTCACAACAAGCTGACTGTGTGCAGAAGCTCAGGCTTGCCAGATGTCACAGCCTGTGGAATAACAGCCTTGTATGTCGGCCTTTGTACAGCATGACTTCATAAGGAATCTGCTTAGAGGTTTCCAGTGACAGTTGTGGACTGAAGGTAGCCACAAAGCTCGGTGGTATGAAACTCCCAAAGACACAAGATCCCTTCATCTCTACTACATGCCAGCATCAGCTGTTGGCAGCAGTTGTGTTTAAACTGAGTCGAGTACTTTGACCAGAACAAAGTACCAGGAAACAAGTGTCTGATTTATCGTTTGTACGTGCCATATAATCAGAGTGCTTCTCGGATATCATATAAGGCTGCATGAGTGGGTGTGTTCAAAGAAAGTGCTGTATCCATGAGTCCATTTACCACTAAGATTTGATGCTGTTGACAGATTTGTTCTTCTTAAACATCTTTTTCATGTTTATGAGCCTCAAACCTGAAGTTATGTCAAATTTATTCATCCAGACAAAAAAGCTCTTTGGAAAATTATTATTGTTATTTTATGAACGAGAATACAACAAAATTGCTCTCCTATTGCACAGAACTAATTAATACATTTTAAGTAGGAGCTGATAATAAAAAGGATGTAATGAAAAACTACAGAAAGCACAGTGGTGAGATTAAAATTAGTCAGTATAATAGAAACAGATCCAACGTGACTTTGTAAGGACTGATTTGGATAAAAGTCAGTGTGTACTAACACTAACTGTGTTATTTTTAAAGGGCAGGTTAGTGCAGGATAAACTTCCTCTTTTTCCTCTATAATCTTCCTTCTTTTTCTCTGCTGATGTTCTAATTAACTGATTCAAACTGAGTACAATTAGAATTAGACTAAAATAAAGTTTTTATTCAAATCTACTGATATCATTTTATTGTTACATTAATGTAGCACAAGTTTCAGTTAGCTCTGCACAGAAATAGCTGGCAGTAATGTCGTCCAAGCAGATACTTTTTACTTTCTTACTCTGAGTACATTTCAGAGCTGGTACTTCAACTTTTACTGGAATATTTTTAACACAAGTATCTGTACTTCTACTTAAGTACAGAATATCTGTACTTTTGCCATCTCAGCATTTCAGTGGGCCATCAGCTGTTCAGCTACAACTTTTTCTACCATTCCTGAAAGGGTGGATGGTAAACTGATGGGTCTGGAATTACTTCCTTATTTATGGATAGACGTTACAATAACAGTTTCTGATGTACAGGGAATATACCTTTAATGACTGATCCACACTGATCAGGTATAACAGTCTGTCCACTGACAGCTGAAGTGAATAGCACTGATTATCTCTTCTTTGTCCTCAAAGTTGATGTTAGAAGCAAGAAAAAGTTTAAGGATTTGAGAGATCATCATTCGTGTGGTTCGATGCAACAGACAAACTGCTGTAGTTCAAACTGCCATAAGGTTTCATGCTGGTTCTGATAGACAGTGCATCACAGTATGTTGTGTATGGGGCAGACAGTCAGGGTGCCCATGCTGACCCCTGCCCACTACTGAAAACACCAACAATGGCCATGCAAGCATCAGGACTGGACCATGGAGCAATGGAGGAAGGTGGGCTGGTCTGATCAATCACATCTTTAACATTATGTGGACGACAGGGTTTGGTTCATCGCTTACCTGGAAAACACCTGGCACCAGGATGCACTATGGGAAAAAGGTGACTTGGAGGAGGCAGTGCGAGGCGCTTTGGGTAAACTTTAGGTCCTGCCATCAATGTGGATTTACTTTTCCATGTAACATCTGTGTGATTTGGTAAACAAACAATTCTGATCCATGGAGGCCAAACCTCACAGCTTACAGGACTGAAAGGATGAGTTGATATCATAATATTGTGATTGCAGCTTTTTTATTTGTACGAGTCCAGGTGGGTTAATGCTCCAGAGGAATTCTTATAAAGTGTTTTTTAAAGGCAAAATTGTTTATAGCTGCTTCAAATGGCAAATCTTAAAGCTAGAACTAAAATAAAAACTGAATGGATGTGGCGGCGTTTTGCTGCCATGGTTTGGATCAAATTTGTTCTCACTGATGGTCAAACTCCTGTAAAGATGAATAAAGTTATTCTTTAAACATAGATGTTTAGGAAAGAAGGAGATAAAAAATATTTAGAGCAAAATGTTTCTGTTCTTAAGGGAGCAAAGTTTTAGAGGATTTGGACAGATGTGTACAGATGTGGACATGTACAGCTCAGCAGGGCTCACTCGTCGCTCTGATGAGGATGAAAATGATGTGAATCATTCACAGTCACCAGATCATAACCCAGCTGACTTTACTGATGTTTCCTTTAATTAATTTCATTATATGACCCTAACAGTAAGCTACCTTAGAAGAGCATTCAAACATGATAGTTGAGTAAATGTACTTAGTTACTTTCCACCACTACAGCTTCCAAACTGCAGCTACAGCCAAACTGAAGAACTGAAGGAAATGACAGAAGAGGTCTCATCTTAAATCTGATTTATTAACCACATCTATTGCATTACTAAATAAGATCTATAAATAAACTTCCCAGCAGCCCTGATGATGGAGATGATGGTGATGCTGCAGTATTAATGAGCTGTGATGGAAAGCACTTTTGCCCTGAAACAGCAGCATCTCTCTGCAGGATGGAGACAACACCCTCAGATGCTGAGCAGCTGTTTGACGAGGCTGTAATCACATGATCTCAGCTGATACTTCAGTATTGATCTGAGCAGTGCTGAGTGTGATACACTGCTGTATTAAATACAGTAATCACATTACAGTTACAATTCTGTTTTTTGGTTTGTTTATTTCCTGTGCACTCGCACCACAACCAGCTGATTTTAAATTCTTTGCCAATGTAAAATGTAAATTCAATCCAACAAAATTAAAATTGAATTCAATAAAACTGAATGGAATTGATCAGAAGAAAAGAAATGAGCTAAAAGAAGTAATAGGTTTTCTCAAGATTCACAGTGTTTCTATCCTGATGGGAGTTATATATTCTTGAAATGCGATATCTCTTTACCTTGTGGACATATACAGCTCAGCAGGGCTCTGTGGCGGGGTGACAATGGTGTGGTGGCACGGCTGCAAGGGAGGAGTGGAGCAGTGGGTTCAGGGCGTGGTGTTAGGGAAGGCAGAGTTTCACATCTGGTGAGCATCTTCCAATCGTGCCTTCCTCATTTCAGTAGCGGCCAGGCCGGAGAGGACGAGAGCAGCTGCAGCAGAGAGCTGGAGTTCTGAGCACTGCAAAGGGCCAAAGCAGTGAACGATCCCAGAAACGGTGCTGGAGCAAAGTGGAACAGTCTCAAACATCCGGTCGAAGCAAATAAAGAACTGTGAATGTGAAATCCTGAGTTATGTCGGGTTCTTCAGGCTCACTGAGGGGTTTGATGAGGATTAGAATGCGTATCATTTGTTTGGCCTTCACAGTCATCAGATCTTTTTTTTTTTTTTTTTTTTTTTTCACACCCAATGAGGGAGTACCTTTTGGAATGATAGTGTTCCTTGTTCATCATGCAGAGAGAATCCAAAACATTGTTATTTAGTGAGTAAATTAAGACTTTGGTGGATTTTCCTTTTATTTGTCCTGTATGTGTAACATTTGGCTACCTTAGTAATGCATTTACAGCACGAACAAGCTGCTCCCAAACTGAAGAACTGAAGGGGAAACACAGGAATGAGAAATGTCAGCACTCATACTGAGCTTATGAATCTATGAATCAAACTTATAAACACCACTGAGACACATCAGAGAGCAGTTAGTTTACATATCTGTTATTTACAGTATTATCACTGCCCCATTCGATCTATACATAAACTTCCCAGCACCTTTCATTATGACAATAATGATGATGTAGTAATAAGGAGGTTTGATAAAAAGCAGCTTTGCTCTGAAACAGTAGAATCTCTCTGCAGGGTGAATAAAGCTCTCAGACACTGTGCAGGTCTTTGATGCAAGAGTAAGAGTCCAGAAGGAGTCTGTGTGACCTCAGCCAATGCTGCTGTATTGATCTGAGCTGTTTATTGGGATCCATGCTGGCTCATACCGTGTGATGAAGGTTCAGACAGAGCTGAATGCTGATGCCCACCTCATCCACCCTCCACAGATAAACTGCAGTTTCCAGACTCCACATGTTCCAGCTGATTCCAGTTCAGTCCGTCACTTGTCAGTTTTCTTACTGCTTTCATGTCCAAACGTGACTCCAGACAAAGTGAGTAGAGACACACGAGGAGGAGAGGATGCTCCATCACTGTGGAAGTCCTCTGAGGAGGAAACATCACTTTAAAATCACTAAAGGACAGTCACCGACTCCTGACAGAGAAACAATCATCCCAACACACTATCAGCTACTGCAGGTAGAAACACTTTGGTTTCTTTTTTAATACTAGACAACAGATATTGTCTGATGTTAGAAACTTTACACAATAAATAAATGTAATAAATTAAAATAATAGAATATCTGCTACATTCAAATTTTCTCTTACCCTCAAAAAACTATAGTTTAATAAATTCTGTTTTCCTTTATAAAAGTTTGAAGACATAAAAAAGACACAATAATTTATTTTCATTTGTTTTATTTAGACTTTTGCAGAAATATTTAAGCACTTTTTGAAATGACGTAATAATGTAAAATCATCAGTTAACAGCATAAACATACTTTCAGTCAAATTCCAGAATCAATCAGCAGCAGCACACCCCAGACTGGCTTAATGCCTTAAAAATCTAAACTAATACCAAAGGCACATGCATACTAAAGAAGGCACATTATACAAAAAGTTTATTATCATTTTTCAGCATCTATTTTATCAGTGCTCGTGTTTAATGCAGCTGAATCAATGTTAAATGCATTTTAGCTCCAGATGTTTGATGTTCTAACAGTTTACTTGCAGATATTCATCCACACTCATTCATACACAAACCTCTCAGGTCACTCTCTTATAGTTTGTTTCCTTTTGTGTCACTTTAATGTTTTACTGTCATCACTTATTCTATGATCGTCTTTAACATCACATTACATTTCAAAAAAATTACAAATAAGGCAATTTATATCAAACAGCTCTGGGACCAATTTGAATTTTTTACAGTTTCATCACATCTGTGCAGGAAATAAAACGTTCTTAATAACACTCCAATGTACATCTTCACATCCTGGAAAAAGTGGAGTGGAGCTCTGTGACGTGAAGGTTTTCTTCCATCTTTTGCACAGCTTCAGATCACTGCAGAGAATTTCAGAAGTGGAGAGAGTCGTTTGTGTGGTTTTTGATTTTTATAATAACTGGATGCTCTACACTGTTCCTGTGACTTTGCAGCTGTGGGATTGCAGAAAGAAAATACTTAAATTAAATCATAGCTGTCTTTATCCTATGCAGACTGTATAAATTATATTAAAATTCTCTTTACATCATTTATCAGGGTAATAAAACATTTTTTCTGCTCTGCCTGGTTTGTCTTTCACCAGCTGTTCTGTCATTTCAGGGACAGCCACTCCTAACAGCTCTGTTTCTGCACATTTATTACACATAGTTAAAATTATATTATAACACAACCTGATGAAAATGGAATGTTGTATCCATATAAATAAAGGTTTCATAAAGTATCTGTCGGAGCCAAAGGTAGCCCTGTTCAACAGCACCAACTTCTCCATTATTCCTCTCAGCATTTATACATTTTTTGGTTTGTGTTTTAGACCTGAAGCATTACCCTGATATTTGGATCCTGAAACAGAGCTGATTTAATCCAGCTGGAAAATATGTAGATTTTCAAATGACTATTACACTATTTCAAATGAAATCATTACATAAATAATAAAGATAACTACCAAAGAAATGCTACGATAGAAAAAATAGACAGATACATATGCTAGGATCATTATATTGTGACACACCTGTGTTCAGCTGAACGGTTAAATATATATTTGAATAGGTCATATAGATGTCAGTGCGCTAGGCAATGCAGTTTAATTGAGATTGGTCCACTCGCTATGATTAAATAAAAATAATATTTAATGAAAGAGAAAATCTAGGACATGATTTGAAAAATATGTTTGGAACTTCAGTGTTTAGTTGTCTTTAAAGGAGGGTCAACAAATTAGTGTGTGAGGTGGATTTGGTGTGGAAACTGAAACACTAACAGGAGTATTTCTCTCACATCACAGATTAGGTGACATCATTATTCAAACTTACCTAAAGATTTGCAGTAAAATTAAACAGCAACAAAAACTCCAATCATTCCAAAAACAACAGAAAAAACAGCAGCTTTAATCATTCCAGTCCCCGACAGGGCATCTGAAACACAAAAAAGGTAAAGTTACTCTCACAGTATAACAGTAAACATGTACTGATCACAGGTTACAACGTTTAATGGGAAAACATACAACAACAACAACAAGTGTATGACAGTTAACAGTGATCTACAGAAGAAATGAATGTCGTCATTTCATCCACTTTTGATCAATCAGATTCCACCTCCAGGATAAAACTTCAGAAAGGATCAAAAGTGGGATGGCGCTATTAATGTTGAGTATGTGCTCACAGACTAAACAGCATGACTGTGCAGTAAAAATCAGGTTTTAAGGTTCAAGAGTGAAGTTAAACCTGACCCACCTGTCACACTAGCTTTTTCTAAATCCATCACTGGCTTTGTGTGAAGTTTACTGTGTGTTTGCGTGATTTCAGTCTTTCAGAAATGTTTCTTTGTTATGTCACAATGCCTTATTTCTCCTCTTATTAATGTATCACCAAAATGGAGTCTGAGAGCAGTTTAGAGGATGAAGTTTGTTGAGAGAGGTGGGATAGAGAGAGACTCTCAGACTTACCTCTCATTACATCTGAGATGGTTGGATAAAGGTCTTAACATCCAGTCTTTTATGTTAAAAATAATACAGAGTGCTATGATGGTGTGCACCTATGTGCTTTTGATAATGAAAAAAAATCCTTATTCTTAATCAAAGACATACAAGTCTAAGTCTAATTATATGATTAATGAGAAACATAATTTGAGTAAGGAAAATGTCTGTATTTTGTGTATGTAGACATGATTGAGCTTCGACCCTGGCAGATTAGTGTCTGTGTGTGCCTGCAGGAATGTGAAAAGATAAGAAATTAGTATATTGTAATTGTTAAACACAGAATCATAATTCATATGTAATTCTGCTGATAGTTAATCATGCTTAATTCCTTGATACTGATCAGAACATAAACAGGTATAAGTTTAACTAATTAGATAGATAGATAGATCATGTTAAGTCATGTTAATTACAACATGGAGAAGAAGAAAATGTATCAAAGTGATTTTAAGGTTTAAACTTAAAACTGTTTAAATTGTTTTTATTTTTGTATGTGAAAAGTCAGAAAGAAGATAAATGTTGCTGGACATTGAGTGATTATATGTCAGCGACCATGACTGGATGTTTATAGACAAAGAGAGAGCGAGAGAAAAGGGGATGCAAATTAGCAAATGAGTATAAACCCTAACCCTAGGAAGATTCCGGGTCGTTACTTCCTCTAGTTCTTGCAATGAGCAGAAGACATCATCTGAAGACTTGGCTCTGGGGTCCACACTTAGAAATTGTAGCAAGTAACAGTAGGGGAGCAACCAATGCCAACACTGGATTTATGATTTTTGGCCTTTTCTCTGCTCATTTCTGCCATCTTGGATTGCTTCTGACTGGAATACAAATTCTAAACTTGGCTATTTTCTTACTTGATTATATCTACAGAGATAAGTGCTTCTCTCCCCTTCTTTTCTCTAACCTCCCTAACCTCAAAGACAACATTACCTCAGAGTAGGCTAATTTTATAAGTATGATTCAAGTGATTTGATTCTGTTTTTATTATTATTTGATTGTACCTTTGTTTTGCTCCTGCTACATTGCTTTAACAAAATATTCTGCACTAAAAAGTCCAAATTGTGGAAATTTCTTTTCATTGTGGACAATAACAAAAACAAACTAAACTAAATCAAAATTGTAAATATTATAAGAGTGTAGCATAAACAGAAGGTAAATGATTGAAAAATTAAAGTTATGCAACAACTTTTTAGGCAAGCTGAGGAAATATATCTCTCTCTGTCTCTGCCTGTCTCTGACTCTATGCTATCTGTTATTATCTTCTAATATACTATGTAATTAAAGTGCTTGCTTTGAAAGTAGTGTGTAGGAAAATCGCACATATTTTTTCCCAGAATGACTGTGTTATTACAGAATTGAATAAAAAGGCTAAACAGAATCAGCCTGATGAGCGCTCGCATAGACTTTCACTGTTTATGCTGTTGCTTCCATAGATGTAAATAAAGACGTTAAAGTCACTGCTCAGGTGTTGAGTGTCTCGGGTTTGTAAACCAAATACTGCAAATATCACTACAGATGTGTGTTCTGAATGTGTGATCAGTTTTATCAGAGAATAATCAGTGTTTTATGATGACACTCACCAACAAGCAGAAAGATTTCAGCTTTTCTTTGTGGCTGCAGATGTGGAAAACTACAGATGTACTTTCCAGTGTCAGTCACCTTCGTATTTTTGATAGTTATGGAGGCGTCGCCGTGCTTCAGACCTTCTGGAAAATGTGAAACTCGATCTTTGAACTGCTTATCTTGACCTTTAGGTCATTATTGCTGGTGTCATACAGGAAAACCTTCTTTTGGCCAGCTGGTCCTTCTTTTGTCCAACTAAAGGCTTTGATTCAATGCTCTCCTTGGTCTTGGGGGAACAGGATAAAATGGCATCATCACCTTCTTTAACAATCACAGTTGTTCTGAAAGACAGAAACATCCGTTAAACAGTGTACTGACATACAGAGTGACTTGGATAGAAGAAAGTCAGGTAACAGAATTTACAAGTGAGTCTTCTCCTTCACCTAATCTGAAACAGCAGTTTGTGAAGAGTTTACTGGTTAGTCAGATTAACTGTTTACCACTGTTATTTTTAGTTATACTTTATACCTGCACAGAAGTATTTTAAGTTTATTTATCTTTTTTAATCCATCAACACTAACTTTTGTTTTTGTGTTTCAATTTTACAAATTTTGTTAATAGTGAAATCCCAGTACAAATATTCAATTTCAAACATTCTCAGTGTAACCCTCAGTACTAGGAATGTATACTTTATTAATCACCGTAGAAAAATTACTCTCTGCATTTAACTCAGTGAAGCAGTGGGCAGCCACTAATCAGGCGGCCGATTAGTAGGGACGGTACCTTGCTCAGGGGTACCTCAGGATAGCTGTTCAGAGGATTCGACCCCCGACATTCCGATCATGCGGCGACCACTCTACCTACTGAGCTATCCCTGCCCCCCAAAAGGTAACTAATTTCATTAACTAATTTTGGTAAAAAGTTAAACGTGAGGACTTCAGGATATCAAATTACAGACCCCAGTGAGGGTCAGTCTGTTTATTTGTGGTGCATTATTTCTTCAGTCCATTTCACAGAGTTTGTACACTTGTGTACTTGTACTATTTCCTGTTAGTCTTTCCAGCTACAGTTAGGTTGTTTTTTATCTGTTTACTGAAACAGGAGGCAGTGTGATGGCTTGGGCGTGCATAGCTGCCAGTGACACTGGGACACTCGTGTTTATTGATGATGTGATGCAGGACAAAAGCAGCTGAATGAACTCGGAGGAGTTCAGAGACATACTGTCTGCTCAAATCCAGCTAAATGCAGTCAGTTGGGTGGTGCTCCATAATACAGATGGACAATGACCCAAAACATACAGCCAAAGCAACCCAGGAGTTTATTAAAGCAAAGAAGTGGAATATCTTCAATGGCTAAGTGAGTCACCTGATCTTAACCCAACTGAGCATTTCACTTGTTGAAAACTAAATTCAGACACAAGGGCCCACAAACAAACAGCAACTGAAAGTCGCTACAGTAAAGGCCTTGTAGGACATTAAAAATAACAAAACCCAGCATCTACTGATGTTCATGAGTTCAAGACTTCAAGTTGTCATTGCCAGCAAAAGTTTTCACCAAGTTTTACAAATGAACATTGTATTTTCAGTTATTTAATTTTATATCTACAATGTAGCTTGCCATCACCAGTGTGTGAATGTGTGTGTGAATGGGTGGATGACTGAATGTAGTGTAAAGCGCTTTGGGGTACATAGGGACTAAGTAAAGCGCTATACAAATACAGGCCATTTACTATTTACCATTTGAAAATTAATTCATTGTGGTAATGTACAGAACCAAATTAGAAAAAGATGTCTCTGTCCAAATATTTATGTACCTAACTGTATGCGCTCATTATCACACTAATGTTAGATCGATGTGAGCTAATGTTAAACAGTTTCTGTCAACAGACACTCAGCTGACAGTTTGCAGGTGAATCAAAATTATTTACAGTCAATTTTTAGTATAAGATCAGGACCACAAACTGCAGAGTCCACAAATTGACCACACTTAATAATATAATTAAAATCTGATCATTCATGAAAGGAGATTTAATTCCAAAATGCATCAGATGAAGTAGCTCCAATAAACCCAAAACTGAATCTATTTACAAAGTTTTTATTATATTTCTATTTGATATGTCTGTAATGTGTGTGGAATATAATTTTTAATACAGTCCTTATTACTATATGAATCTGTCCATTCAACATCTGTAGTGTTATAGAATTAATGGCCATGAACAAAGCCCATGCACAAATCAGTGCAACATATTTAAATATAGGTGATGACACAAAAGTCACTGTGTGTGTGTGTTAGGGTTCATAGCCCTATTTCACCCTTTTAAGAGTAAAGAAGGCTAGGAGTTCAGAGCTGGTATTGAAATGTTGATGTAAAAGTCTGACAGCTTTTTCATTGTTTCCTGTTTATGCTCTGGCTGCTGTACTGTAATGTGAACCTATCTTTTATGCTCTCATATTCAGATATAGAGAGCATAATAATCAAATACAAATAATTGTTAAATTGATGTTGGATCTTTCTGCTCTACTGCTCTTTGAAAGGCCATCGAGTGATGAATGGTCTCTGTCCTTTAAAAGGAAAAAAATCAGGAAAAGGGGAATCTATGTGCCACCAGTGGGATGCAGCAGTGGTGAATTATTTTAGGTAATTTTCCTCATAACCATTTGAACCACCTGAAAACATGGCAGCCCCACAAAACTTTAATTACAAGACTTGGATATATGATATCCTGACCAAAGTTCCTCCCACAAGAATGCTGTGGCCATGGTTGGTGGACCTTTTACAAAATTATTTTTATTTTAAACATTATGATTCCATTATTGTAAAAAATTAGGATAAAGCAGAGAATGATTTGATCACGAGCCTATAAGCGTGCAATGCTTCATAACACCAACACAGTGACAGCAAAAACTCTGACGGATCACAGCTGCCCTTCACTAACCAATGTGACTGTGGCTATGTGCATATTTTATATACAGTATGATTGGGAGTCCTTTCTTGTCTTTGGGTTTATTGTTTAATTGTTGATATTAGTTTAGAAACTGTCAGAACTCTCTCTCTTTTGTTTGTTCTATCTTTCTGTTTCTATTTGATGCTATTTTTGTATTATTACATATTCTTTGGGAGAACAATTTGGCGCTTCATATGTTGGGCTCATCTCAGCCCTAGATTTTGGGCCCACAACATGGCTTATTAAAAAGAGTCTGATGTTTTCTTATCAGGAAAACGACTCCTTCATGAGACAGAGCTCAGATTTTTACAGGATGTCATTTTACTTTTTAATTTCTGGCCTGAAACCTTTGCTAACAACACATAAAATAGGATTGTAATCAGACTGTGTATCATGTGTAACACTGATATAATAGCCATTCATAATGATACCTGTAAAAAGTCTCAATAAAAAAATAAAAAAATCATTTATGAGTTGAATTCAGACTAAAGTTTTGCTTCAGGTCAAGTGAATCTGACTGCTGAGGTGTTTTATCACACATCTATTCTTTTTTCACCTGAGAAAGATTTTGAGAGAAACATTTGACTCCATGTCTTTATTATTTGATTATTCAATCTTTTATTTCCTTGCATATATCATTCTTTGCATTCAGCCTAAGCATATATTCACACTATCCAAAAGCAATAATTATTTAAATGATTTAATGATTAAAATGCCACTCACGTTCAAATGCACATTGATTTCCGTATATATCTGATGGTGGATTCCTTCTGTGTGGCAACACAGCGATAGTAGTCGGTCTTTTTCACAGTAGTTTTGAGGGTGACATAAAAGTGCTCTCCTTCTTTAGAGACCTGCGGCTCCTCAGAAGGAATGGTTTGATTGTTACTATTCCACCACTCCACTGTAGGTTCAGGGTAAGCACCCTTTACATCACACTTAAGCAGCGCCCAGTCACTTGATTCGTTAAGATTTGTGACAGAAGGCTCTGGAGCTGCACCTGTGAACACATAATATATTGCATAAGAACAAGTGCCGTTAACCAGTTTTTCCTATTCAGCTACTTTGAGTGCAGATGTGGGTTACATTGTCTTTGAGGAAAAGAAAAGCAGAGCATATTTAATAAGAGCCTAGATAGTTTTCTATTGGGCAGAACAGCTATGTGCAACGAACACAACGCCTTGGATAACTCGTTACCGAATTGATTATGAATGAGGTAATACCGCACAAAAAATCTGTAAATATTTACATAAAACACACACAAAAAAATGTTTATAAAGACAATCTGTAGATACGTTTTATAGTTGTATCCAAAAGAAGTTAAAGGTGTTGGTCTTTACCTATCAGTTACCTATAAGTTTACGTTTACACACGGCGACATAAACATCACTGACGTAATCACAAACAGGACTCACCTGGGACGTTTCGGACCTTTAATACGGGCTCTGAAAGGAAACAAACACACACATGTTAGAGGTGACTGTGTAATCATCTACTTGGCAGTCAATAAACTGGAAAAAAAACCCCACAAGTATTAACCATTTTTATAATCTTAAACTAAAAATGAAGGCACAGTCAGAGATTTCATAAATGTCCTAGGACATTTATAAAAGAGGCTAATTTGCGGTGGGGAACGTGTTATATCACACAGTCAGAAAACCTTTGAAAGGTTGTGTGTCTGATATATAGGGAGAAACATTTATTTATTCAGTGTTTATAGTTTAATTCACAGAGATTGATGTTGTTTATTGAACCCTATGGACACCTCAGCTCTTTGATAAGTAGAAAGGTGTAGGATCAGCATGCACATGGGAAGGTCTCAGTTTTGTTCACCAATTGTTGCAAATATTACTGCTGGTGTGCTGTAGGGGTGAGGCCCTGCCAGATGTGCATGCTGACCGTTTCATCTGTAAATAATCAGCTGATTTTTAACAGCACTCACCAACAACAAGCTCAATGTGGAAGATTTTGATTTCTGGCTGCATTATTGGAAAACTGCAGGTATAGTTTCCTTTGTCCTCCAAACGAGTTTTTTTCATTCTTATGGAAGCGTTGCCGTGCTTCAGCTGTTCTGGAAAATATGAGACTCGACCTTTGAACTCCTCATCTTGACCTTTGCTATATGTGCCGTCATCATACATGAACACCTGTTTTAGAGGAACTGTTCCTTCCTTCTTCCAGACAAACAGCATTGACTCAATGTTCTCATTGGTGCCGATAGAGCAGGGTAAAATGGCATCATCATCTTCTTTCACAATCACAGGTGAGGCTGAAAGAAAAAACATGGATTAAACAGTGAGTTCCACCAAGGCTGATGAGGATAGAAGTAAATATAGGCATAAATCAGGGTGACTAATCAGAAGGAAGTTCATCCTTGATTTCTATTAAGCGTGAACATTAAAAAGGATCCACATTGAATTTTGTTATGCCTTAACAGTCGCAACAATATAATCTGCAAACCTTTTAAAAATCATATTTGTTCAGCTCATTCTTCCTTCATAAAACAAACTATGAAACTGGCTTGGGCAAAAATGACCTCTAAAAAAAATCAAAATAAGATGACGATAGGGACATATTAACTAAAGCGTGTCTTGTAATTAGCATGACAAAGGTCTTGTATCTAGTAATCAGTCTGCTTATTTAAAGAGTGAAATGTAGTCACTGTGGTGTTTGCTGTCCCTGCACCACACTGAACATGAACCACAGAAAGCTAAGGAGAGAACTATCTCAATGAGAATGGCAGTTATTGACAAGCATATTAAAGCTATACAGTAAACTATCTCCAAGCAGTTTGATGTTCCTGTGGCTAGTTGGGCATATTACGCAGAAGCTGAAGGTCCACAGGGCTATAGCCAGCGTCCCTGTCAAACTGAAGAGATGGACATAAAAATGGCAACCAAAGAGCCCAGAACTTCCAAAGAGATTAGAGGTGAACTTCAGGGTCAAGGTACATCAGTGTCAAGTTGCCTTAATGGAAGACGACTCACATCGACACCACTGTTACTAGCAAATTTTTTTTAAAAAGCCAGAATGGAATTTGTCAAAATGCATATTGACAAATCACAAACCCTCTGGGAGAATGTTATTTGGACAGATGAGACAAAACTGGTATGTTACCTCAGCTCTATGTTCATAGACACAAAAATTAAGCATATAAAGAAAAGAACACTTTGCCAGCTGTGAAACATATAGGATGCTCGGTTCTTGGGCTGATTTACTGGATTTGTCGCAGTGTATGTTAATTCAGCGCAGGTACAACTAAATCTCATGGCTATCAGTAATTTCTGTCCTGCGTCAGAAAGCTTTGTCTCAATCACTCAACAGGATAATGATCTAAAACACACAGCTAAAAAGACTTGGGAATAACTAAAAACAAAACAATGGACTATATGGAAGTTGCTTACTATGAGCCCTGATCCAATCTGGTTGATTTCTGTGAATCAAGCTGAACACTGCAGAAGGCAACCTTCAAATCTGAGACACTTGGAGTAGTTTGCTCCTGAGAGTTGGGCCAAAGTATAACGTAGACAGCTGCAGAAGTGTCATTGACAGTTAGAGAAATCGCTCGATTACAGTCATCGTCTCCAGTGGTTGAGTAACAAAATATTAAGTTAAGAGTACCATCATCCACTGTGAAATAGAGTGGCACTATCCTTGATAGTCACTTTGACTGGCTCCTTCCTGCTTTTAGTGCTTCTTCCCCATAACACACTGTGCTTTGTGTGCAGGCCTCATCCATTTTCTGAAGAAGACAAAACTTGACTTTCTCACTCAAACGTGACTACAAACAGACAAATATCTAATCTACTGTCGTTGCCACAAAGCTGTGTGGAAAGATTGTAATGTAATTTCTAATTTCTGATTTGATGCAAAGATCTTCATACTTTTGTGTTTATGGGGAAAACAAACACAGTTGGGGGCTCAGGAGAATTTGGCATAACAAGAAATGTATTAAACTCATAAACATCCAGCAGGTCACCAGTGAACCACATATGCTGGTTAGGTGTAGACTGGCTTTTAGCTACACGCTAAACAAGCAGAGTTTCAGAAAGTAGAAGATGTTGCCTCTCAGTTCAAGTGTCTCATGAGCATTTTGGTCTTGCAGTTCTTCTGGGATGATATTTCTATTAAAGTGTGGCAAATGCATAAAAAATTCATATAAAGAGATAAAAGTGAATATAACCCTGCCTCTAACCAGCTCACCAGGATCAGGTGCCTCATCAGAGGTTAAAGGCAGTTTGTGTGGCAGCAGGTTTCTTCATTTCCACGTGATGAAATATCACTAATTCAGCCAGCAACAGTGTCAACACTGTGAGGCCAAAATGTTTCACTGATAAAGATTTGAAACACATCCAGTCTGTGTCCTTTTCAACAGCTGAGCTCTCAAAAATCTTCCTGCCAGTTTGAACCTGCACATCGCAGTCAGTAACAGCCTCATGTTAATGGGCCACAAAAGTTTTAACCCTGACTGTAGAAACCTCAGGAAATGGAAATGTAGCCTACTGTTCGTCTTCGTAGTCATATTAATCCTGCGGGGCCTCTTCACTCATTGAATCACTCGCTCTGAGAACTGGGGCTAAAACACAAACAGAGACCTGAAAGAGTTAAAAAAAAATAATAAAACTATATGTTATGCATGAGAGACCTATGGATGAGTAAAAGCCAACATCCACACTGACAGCATCCAGTAACTCAGCGCAACATTAGCAGAAAACAGCTGCTATCGAGACTGGTGATCCAGAGCCCACAGCTCAGTGGGATCAGGGCTGGACTGGTAATCTGGCCCGATGGGTCATTTTCTTTTCCTTGTCAATATAATTATTCAGCCACCGTCTCTGTGCACTGGTGCACCTTGCAGAACAGAGTTTAGTGTGGAAGATGTGTTTGATAAAGATGGACAAAGAAAATAAAATAAAAGTGGAGCTGAAAAGCTGAGAGAGAAACAGAAAAGAAATAGAAACAGATTCAGCCAAATGTGTCAAGTTAAGGGAGACGTTAGCTGTCAGGGCCGCTGCACCGTCACCAGCTGTACGACCAACACTTTTAACAAACCCTGGAGGTTCCACATAGCTGCTGTGGTTAGCACTAGCTAACAACATTAACTGCCATCACCCCCTGTCTGTAGGTGGGCCAGATTGTTGTGGTAGAAGTGAAGGAGAGAAACACAAAGACCTATTTTACTTACCCAAGTCCTGCTAAGTAATGCATCTTTTAAACAGAAAATAATGTAATTATATGACTAACTGTTCGATTTCCCTGTTTTTTTGCATGCACTACTCAGCGTTATCATTGCTTTATGTGCACATATTTAACCTGGGTGACCGATCATGGTGGGTCACCTGGGCCAAAACTGCCAGGGCCAATTTTTTGTCCTAGTCCAGGACACAGTGGGATCAAAAGTGAGCAGCATGGAGATAACGAGCCGACCCTGGAAGAAAGGAGGAGTGGATCTGAACTAGATGATGCCCGGCCGCCTCCAATCACAGATGCACCTACTGAGCTGAAGATGGAGATTGTGCCCAAACTCAAGGTAACCACCCAACTGAGAGCACAAGTTCCCAGGCTTACAATATCAGAGGAGATGCTCAGAGATGTGAACATTGATCTGCGCAAAAGGACAGCACAGAGGCTCTGATCATACTAGAACCAGAACAGGATCTACGCAGCAGATCGACAGAGGCAGGAGTCTACCACAGCCTACAGGATCCACGCTGCAGACTGTGCAAAAATGTCCCGGAGACTTTCAACACAAGATTTTTTTTAAAACTGTCCCAGCTTACATCTGGGATAGCGTACAGTGAGCACCACAACCAAGAAGCTGGGAAGGTGTACAAGAACATCTGTGCTGCATTGAACTGGAAGTCCAAATGTCCCGATGGGAGACACCACCAATGGTGGTTGAGAACAACAGGGCTGTGGTTCTGAGGGACTTCAGTTCCACACGGACAAGCAGCTGCTGAACAACCAACCAGATACTGTGGTGGGTAACAAGGAGCAGAAGACTGCAGGTGTGATAGAAGACAGTGACAGGAACAAGGAGTGTGAGAAAAAAAGAGTACAGGGGCCAAAGAGCTACAACTCTGAAACAGGAAGAGAGACAGAGTGAGAGACACACACACAGAGAGAGAGTGAGAGTGTGGTTAATTATTCTCTATTCTATGAGTCATTTTATTATTGTCGACCCACTTTGAGATAACATAAAACTTTGGATGCATTAAGAAATCGCATTCAGTCACAAACAAACGTCACACCGTGTCAGCAGAATGAAAGCAGAAATGTGTTTACAGGTTAAAAGACGTCAGGATGGCTGATAATGGATCATAAACACTAAAGAGAATAATTTCGTTTCATTGTCGAAGATGCTGCACGTTAATCTGCTCTAACTCTCGTTATTTCAACACTAAAATGCGGCTGCGTTAAAAGCTGATGTCACAGGTGTAGACTCTGCAGTCATCCACCCACTAACGCAGCGCCCTGAGCAGGGTTAAAGCTCCATCCGCTGCTGTGAAACGTGACTGCGCCTGCACACATGATCAGTATAAATCAATGAGTTTATTACCGGATTCAGCACCAAACGTCAGTCCGGACAAAGTCAGGAAACAGAAGCTCAGAAACAGAAGTGGTAGAAGCTCCATGTCTGCAGAAATCCTCAAACGTTCAAACGTTACAGCATCTCTTTAAAAAAAGGAGCTCGGAGCCACTCCTCCTCCCAGCGCACTGACGCACTCCAAAACACTTCAGACAGTTTCTATTCTCTTAAAGTAGTAAACCATAACTGCACTTCCGGTGTGATATGTCGCAACATCAGCGCCTGTTAGATTGAACGTGATTAACAGCGACAGTTACACAGAAACGCGGACAGAAGAAAGATTAATGAGCAAAGATGGCATATTACTGTAAAAAGGTTAGAGAAAGGACCCTCCCACCGCGGAATCTGCAGCCTTTAAGGTCAAAGACAGCTGCAGGTTCTTTTTACACTAACATGACCTATATGATGAACACACACACACACACACACACACACACACACACACACATACAACTGAGGCTGTTCCTGCTCCTCCTCGTCCTCATTAAACATGGTCAATGACTAAATGATGACATCAGTGTACGTACAGTAATCCCTGTGAGTACACTACAGTAATCACTTCACACTTCTTTCTGCTCTTGGATTTATCTGAGCACAGAAGCTCCGCCCACTGACCCATCAAACCTGTTTGTGTGAGACAGTCTGGGATGAACTGAGGGGCTGCACCACAGCTCAGTATGAGATCACATAAGAACTTTTTAAACTCTAATAATGTTCAAGAATAAAAATATTTGCAATGGGCCAGTATGCCCACTTTAATGGACTTATGAACAGTTCAAGAGTTTCAGGTTAAAACTTGTATTGATTAGTGTTTGTTTATGGATGTTAAAGCTGCTGTGTGGTTCACATCTGTTCAAACAGTCAATGAGCTGTTTGAGACAAAGTTATTCTGGTCGTTAGAGTCGTCTTCCTTGTCCTCTGGGTGCCCTCTTTAGGAGTCGTCTGCCTCCATCTCACCCAGTCCAGAGGCTCCTCCTCTGTCACACCAGCCTGTCTCCTGCACTGTCTGGTGCTTTGGATGTTTGACCCTGGAGGCCTGTGCTAAAAAGCAGCATTTTGGTTTTCTGTGTGACGGCATAGGTTCACTTCTTATTGGGTAAATCACCATGATGAATGATGTAGCTGCAGCGGAGCAGGTTAGATTCTAGATTAGAGATAAACAGAAAATAATGTTACGATTCCTGGACGATCTCTCGTACCTCTGTGTGCTGATAGTGGGAGGGTCTAAAGTCTTTGTGTTTCCCTGATGAACATCAGTAATAAATACAGATTCTTAGACACAATTCCTTGATGAATTTTTAACTTCTTGGCTGGTTGTTCTGTGAGCGGTAACATAAATCTGACACTTATTACACCCACTAAACCTGAACATAGATTGGAATTCAGTTTTTGCAGTTATTCTTTGTTTGCTCAGAACATTAAACTTCATCTAAAACAATAAAAACTAAAACCGTCTTGTACAAATGGACACATAAATTTATTTTAAGACTTTATTAGAACCCTTCAGATTTTCTTGTGTCTCAATGATTCAGCCTGTTCATTCACATATTCACATTTTTGCCGGGTTTTCTTCTTTACTTCAAAAAGTTTATTAATATCACAGTTCATTTTCAGTCTTACTGACCAAAACACTTAAAGCGCTCACACAGATTCGTACAGTGTTTTGGACACTAAACTACTGCACAGAGCTGTTCCTCTCACACTGCTGATTTATCTACAGCATCTGTGTTACTTCTTCTAACCTTTTCATATTTTTCTAATATTATAATTTTAGCCTTCCTTTGTAAATTCAGCTGCTGTTGCTATGATGACTGTGATTGGTCAGATGTTTCGAACGCCACCTCTTTCACATGAACACGCTCATGCTCAGAAACTTAAAGACTTTGGGTCAACTTAGCTGATAACCAGCTTTGTGTGCCATCTTATCCTGATCAACAATCTTTGGTGAAATTAATCCAGATAACAGAAAGAGACCCTGGTTATCTTGACCTTGCTAAGTAGAACCGTGTCCTGGTATTCAAAGTCACTGCCTCTGTTCCTTCCCTGTTACACCTGCCTCCCTCTCATTCACACATGTATTCTGTCTCACTTACTGACTTCCATTCCTCATCTCTCCAGCACACACCTCCACCTCTCCAGGCTCTCTTCCACCTGCTCTCTACTCTCACAGTGTCGTCTGCAAACATGAGATTCCACAGAGACTCCTGCCTGACCTCCTCTGTCAGTCTGTCCATCATCACTGCAAACAAGAAGGAGCTCAGATCCTGATGTAATCCCACCCCCACCTTGAACCCACCTGTCATTCCTACTGCACACCTCACTACTGTCTCTCCGTCCTCACACATGTTCTGCACCCTCACACACTTTTCTTTCACTCCTGGCTTCTTCTTGCAGAGCCACATCTCCTTTCTTACCATCTGCTTTCTCTGATCCACAAACACACAGTGAAGCTCCTTCTGGTCTTCTCTATACTTTTCCATCAAGACTCTCAAAGCAAACATCACATCTGCAGAGCTCTCTCTCAGCATGAAGCCAAACTGCTGCTGACTGATCCTCACTCTTCTTAGCCTGCCTTCTAAGGCTCTCGCCTGTATCTTCATGATACGGCTCATCAGTTTTATCCCTCTGTTGTAACTACATCTGTGTCCATCACCCTTGTTCTTGGAAATCTCCATTCCTCAGACATCTTCTCACTCTCCAAGATTGTGTTGAATAATCAGACAGTTGGTCATCTGGACTAACCGTCTTTCTGCTCTTCATCTTCTTCGCGGTCCTCACTTCCTCTTTCATAAAGCTCTGTACTTCCTCATTCACTAACCGTCCTCCATCCATCCTCGTTTCTCTCATAGAGCTAGAAATGAACAGAATAGATCAGTTTTAACCAAAATGTTTTATTGCTTCTGTTTAACATGGCCACATTAACGTGCAATAGGTCCACATTTCTGTCCACAATAGGAAAACACAATAAACCACTCATGAATCATTGTGCAGAAAGCTAATCTAATCTAACATGATCTTAATTAATAGGATGTGGTGGGAAATGACGTGGGTTAGATTCTGAAGAACAGACTTTATGACTTACTTTGGCCTCATACCAGCTGATTTTTCAGATTGTGCTTTGTGTAAACAAGGTTTAAATAAAGTTTAAAGTCTTTTTACAGCCAGTAATGGAATGTTTATGAGAACCTGAACATGTGGGCTGATAGTTTCATCCACCCACTCAGGATGAAGGAGTTGAACTATGAATCTACTAAGCCCCCAGAGGATTAACTGACTGTTAACTGACTGTAAAGTTAATAGTTAAAATATTGATTTGGGATTGCTACTGAACGTGTGTATTTTATTATTATTGCTGAGTGTTATCTCAGGATTAAATACAAAGTCAATAAGGAAAAAAGATTGTCAGTTCCACTCTCATGTTCACTTTGTATGACCTCAGTTTGACGAAAATATGTGCAAGAACTGACGGCCTGTGGAATAATGGCTTTGTGTGTCAGCATTATTATACACACATGCACTGACAGCATATTATCTTCAGTTATCAAAGAAAACTGTGGCAGAAGTATACAGATATAGGAGTTATATTTTCTGTAGGACTGTCCGACCTTTGTGGCGGTGGAGGAGAAAAAGGAGATTAAACTTTTTACAACAGACCCATATCTGTGTAAACATGTGGGACGCACTAGTTATTAACCTGCAGTGACTCAGGAACATGCAACCATATAAACAAGGTGAGTCATGAAGGTGGGCGAGTAGAAATAAAGAAGGATGAAATTTCCTGTTCAGTGTAAAAGACCAACCTTTGTTTAAAGATGAAGAATGAAACTCTGTGTGAAATGTTTGGTTGTGTTTGGTTTCTGACCTCGAGCTCAAAGATGGCAGATGATGGTATGAAAGACTGAATGTGACTGAAGAGCAGAGCTGGAGGAAAGCTGCATGTGTTCGCTGTCATTCATGGATTCAGGCTTTTTTGTTTACAGTCAATCAAGTTTTTTATCAAAGGATTTCATCACTTGCTCGGTGCATTTAAGACATTTTAAATCGAAGTGTTACCAGAGCTGTGACCTCTTCAGACCTCATCCTGTCCTCCATCATGAACCTTTTCCAAAATGTGTCTGTGACTCTCAGAGTAGAGGTTTGGGCCAATTCATACAGCAGCCACGAGGCTTTATGGTTTCTAATTCCTAAAGATCATTTCAGCTCTACTACATGCCAGAGAATGAAGATAAAACCTAATCAGAGGCAAATCTCGTGGCTGCAGTCGGCTCTCTTCCTTCTCGTTTATTCTGGGGTGATCCACAGTGACAAACATAAAAAAGGCAAAATTTCAGAGCAGGAGAAGCACGCATACTTTCTCTAAGAAAGTCTAAAACCATTCAGCTAATAAGAAGTTAAACCAGCTTCAGCTCAGATGAAATTCTGCACATTTTCTGGAAGAACTGCAGCCACATGGCGCCAGACTGGGAACAGGTTTGTGAGGATTTTTGGGACTAAGGAGGTACACAAGTCAAGACAAGTCATTTGATTTATTTAGCACATTTAAGCACAGCAGACATTGATCAAAGTGCTTCACAGCAAGTACAAATCAAAGAAACAATAAAAAGATTTAAAGCAATAATAGTAATGTTTTAATAAATAAAATTGGAGGATAAATACAAATGATAAAAGTAAATAATGATAGAAAAAGTCATATAATAATAGCAAAAGAGATGCACTGTGAAAACAACACAATAAACTGAAACTAATCTGAAGCTCATGAGGAGACGTGTTTTCAGGGGGAGTGGAGACGGTTAGTGAGGAAGAGCTAATCTGAGGATCATGAAAACCCCAACAATCAAAAAAGCCCTATGAGCCAAGCACTTGGTGACAGTAAGAAGGAAAAGATAAATTTTAATAAAAAGAAATCTTTAGCAGAAACAGGCTCAGGGAGGAGCGGACAGCAGCTATGATGGGTTAGGGGTAAAGGGAGAAAGACAAGATAAAGACATGCTGTGGAGGAGATTCAGAGATTAATAATAACTAATGATTAAATGGAAAGTGATGTATAAACACATAGTGGCTGAAGAAGAAACACCCAATGCATCATGGGAATCCCCGGCAGCCTACGTCTATTGCAGCATAACTAAGGGAGGATTCAGGGTCACCTGGTCCAGCCCTAACTATATGCTTTAGCAAAAAGGAAAGTTTGAAGCCTAATCTTAAAAGTAGAGATAGTGTCTGTCTCCCGAATCCAAACTGGAAGCTGGTTCCACAGAAGAGGGGCCTGAAAACTGAAGGCTCTGCCTCCCATTCTACTTTTAAATACTCTAGGAACAACAAGTAGGCCTGCAGTGTGAGAGCGAAGTGCTCTAATGGGGTGATATGGTACTACAAGGTCATTAAGATAAGATGGGGCCTGATTATTTAAGACCTTGTATGTGAGGAGCAAGATTTTGAATTCAATTCTGGATTTAACAGGAAGCCAATGAAGGGAAGCCAATACAGGAGAAATCTGCTCTCTCTTTCTAGTCCCTGTCAGGACTCTTGCTGCAGCATTTTGGATTAACTGAAGGCTTTTCAGGGAGTTTTTAGGACATCCTGATAATAATGCATTGCAGCAGAGCGTCACTCTGAGACAGGATGCATATAATTTTACAGATATTACACTGATGGAAGAAAGCAGTCCGGCTCAACAATGACACAAATGTTCCTCACAGTGTTACTGGAGGCTGGGGTAATGCCATCGAGAGTAAGTATCAGGTTAGATAAAATATTTCTAAGATATTTACAAAAATAATTTCAAAAGCCTTTGTATCACCTTTGCAGCAGTATTTTCTTCTTGCAAAATCTGTAATAAGATTGTTTGGTTAACAGTCACACACCGCAGCAGTGCCAAGTCCTGTTTCTGAAGAAAAGCCACAAACCCACACATTAATTAAGAGCGCACCCTCAGGCTACTCTTCAGAAACATCAACCACACGAACAGGTTGTGTTGCAACACTTGTCGTTGTTTCATATCAGGTCTGGACACAGCGCTCAGAAACATATTAGCATTAGGCAGTTTTATAATCTGCAGCAGTGAGGACATCAAACATTAACACTGATAACAGCTTCAGAGGTAAACATGAACTGTCCCAGGAGTCTTTGCACTTGTAAATATCAGTAATGACATGTTTGGTTCACTGCAGTCCTGTTTCATCAGGTATGTTTTCAGATCATCAATTAGCAAAAGGAAAAATTAAACCCATGAAAAAAAGAATTAAAAAGTGAAAGAAAAGAGAAACTGAGAAAGGATCCATCCTTTATTAAAAGGAAACACATGAAATATATTCTCGGGTTGGCGTGAGACGCTGAATTAATTTAAATATGAGTTTCTGAAGAAAAGCCATAAAACCAAACAACAACTCTGACGGCAGCCTCGGGTAAGTTTTCCTCAGAAACAGCAGGCACGCAAACAGGGTGTGTTCAGCATCCACTTCAGGTCTGGACACAGAAACATCTTACAAGCATCAGTCTAAAATTTATAACCCCCTCCAGATCAATAAGGAGAAAACATTTTGGAAAGACTGAAAATGAATAATTGAAATACAAAATTCAGCTCTCTGGCGATTAGACTCTGATGACCAGAGTCCAGATGCTGCTGGTGACAAAGATGAAAATGGAGGCTTGGAAAATTTGCCAGACAAAGAAAGTCAAACAAAAAGCTCAGATGCTGGATTATGGGAAATAAGTACTTAAATAAATACTTTATTTATCCCGAGGGAAATTGTTTTAAAGGCTGTCAGATGATCCAGTGCCAGGAATACGGTCTCTCAATCATCACACCACCACATAGAACGGACCCACATATATGGTTCTTACACACACACACTGGACAGTCTGGACTTTGTTTACACTTAATCACTTTAAGCATATTTGCACTGCACAAGACACCTACAATGTGGTTTGCACAACACTGGACATTATATTTCTCCATTTCCATTTAATACTTGTAAAATGCTGCTGTTATTGTATATATATTTATATTTCTTCATACATTCTTATATATTTCTATACTGTGTATTGTGTATTTTGTTGTACAGCTACTTTATTTTCAACTTTAATTCATATATATTTATCTTATTCTTTCCCAGTTAAATTTACCCTTCATTCTAATTTGTGTTGTACAGTTATTTTATTTTCAACAAATTCATATATATATTTTATTTTATTCCCTCCTAGTTAAATTTACCCTTTTTAATTTTCATATTTATTTCCTATCTTATTCATAGCCTTTTCTTTTTTCCTTAGGTCACGAGCAGTTGTGTAAGCATTTCACTGCATATCGTACTGTGTATGACTGTGTATGTGACAAATAAAAATTTGAATTTGAATTTGAATAAGTTGAACAAAGAGTTTTACTTTGAAATTAATTAAAGCTGCCAATCCCAGTAATGCTCCAGTTTTTTGTGGTTTGGGGTAAATGTTGTTTCATGTGGAGTCAGAGGGTTGATATCAGAGTCACTCTGGACTCTGACTCGCTGATGTGCCAAACCTGACCACCACAAATATGATGCATTCAAAATTTATGATGGTGAGATTTCATGAAAGCAGATGTTTGGATGGATTTAGGTGTACAACATCAGCACAGTCAGCTGAACGTAGTGGGTGTCTGTTAACTGAAGTCACTGAAGTGTTTGTGGTGTTGGTGACTTTTGGAACATTTAATGCAATTATGACCTGCTGTGTGGTACACACCATTTAATTGTCATGGTTTTGTAGTTTCTGGACTGATGAGCAGATTCGTACAGTCGGGAAAAAGTCTAAACAGTTTACTTAAAACTGAATAATTGATGGAAGCAGACTGATGGAACAGGTACTAGCTCCTATGTAGGATGTATCAGAGGATTCACAGAGAGGGAGAGATGATATTAGCAAGAGCTGATGATTAAAGGTTGTCTGTATGTACAAGAGTCTTACTTATGTGTCCTTACTTGGAGTTAGATTAGATTGAGAAGAGAGAGGGGACACAGGGGATCAGGCTGGAATCTGGAGATGATAGAAGGTTGAGTGGAGACTGGGGAGCAGGTGTGCTTCTGTGAGCTGAGAACTAGGAAGCAAACAGAGCAAAGGAATTATCGAGGGGTAAGAACAACAGCTAGAGATTAACAACCATGGTGGAGAAAACGATCTGGCAGAGAGTGACTTACACGGTCGGTGCTAATGATGAGCTATGAGCTCCAGATGGATGAAAGCAAGCTAAGGAAGAGTAGTTTCACTCACAGGTGGAGACATGAGGAATCTGAACACCTCTCCACCTGACAGAAGAGAGAGAATCTGAACACAAACAAGTTTGAGGTCGAGTTTTGTGTTTTATTGATCTGCTGGCACAAATAAGCAGTTACCCGTGCACTTTATGAACACAACCTGCTGATCTAGTGTTAGTGTAGTACAGTTTAACTACTACAGGGTCAGCTCATAAGTTAGCAGCCCAGCCTCCACATTGTAACTTTGTATTTTCTACTTAGAATGTATTTTCATTTATTTTTTTATTACTGTTTAGTTTCAGTTTGTTTCCTGAGTAAATTTTCTTGTTGTTTGTTTATATTGTTTAGTCTTTATTAGTTTCAGTATTAATTTTATTTTTTTTATTATTATTGTATGGGGGGCATATGTCAGAGGTAGGATTTAGAAAATCGGTACAGACATTACAATAACAACACAGAACCTTCTGAAAGCAGCCGACTCAGTGTTGTAGACATCCGGAGACTAGGTAAACACCAAAGCCTCATCAGACACACTGTAATAAGATTTTTACCAAACTAACAGATAATAAAACTAAGAATATTCCCTCTGTACCTTTTATTACATGTTGGTTGGTTTTCCAAGTTCACAAACTCATTTCAGTCAGTTTACTTTATGTTCTGACTCTGCATTTAATGGTCACAGGGCAACAGACTCTGGACAGGTCACTGACCTGTCACATGGCTCTTTGACAGAGTGGAACGAAGCCAGAGTACAGAGCACACAACTCCCTCTGACTGGATCCTTGTTGCTGAGAGGGAACCATAATAATCACTGCACCATCTTGAACACAGTAAATCCTAAGATGCTGTTTTATATAGTTAAAACCAATAAACTGTTTATTAATATTTGTATGCACCCTATAGTTTAAGTCACAAATGACAAGTAATGTAAAGCTGCTTCTAAATACCCGAGCAGACCTGAAAACATGGAGAAAATTCAAATAAAAAAGTTTCACTGCACATCAACACTGCAGTGTACCTGTGAGAGGCTTCACCTGTGTGGGACTCAAGTAAATGTTAAAATAACTTAATGTAAACACTGCATTAAAAGGATGTGGGTGGGGATCCTGATCCTTCTGTGCTGCACAGACGCTGAACTTAATAATAACTTTCACACACAAAGGTGCTGAGAGCTGAGTGACACACAAAACTGCCCGAACAGGTACAAACAAAAACTGAGTACACTGAGACTAACTACCTAACGAACCAACTAAACAACTTCAACTGTATTTTACTGCATTCAGCACCTCTGTAATGGTTAGAATATCAGCTCCAAAGTATGCGCTGTGCAAAGACACCAATAATCATGTTGCTACACTGATGTTTTTATTCTTGACTCTTTACCATATTTACAATTTTTTGATTATCTGCAAAATACACAAAAAGTATTAAAAGTTAAAGTAGTCATTCTGTCTGAAAATGAAGAATTACTGTGTAATTTTAATAGTGATGTGAACATGTAGTGTTGTGATGGTAGTTCAGTGTTTCCTAACGTGTCATGGTCCAGTGTTTTTTAGTTTGGGACTTTCTATTTTTAATTTTTATTAAATATTGCTTGTCAATTCTTAGTTTGCTTTCATGTTCTATTTAGGAGCTTTCATTTATTTATTTATTTTTTGCAGGTTTCGTCATTTATAGTAATCTCGCATTTTGAAGGTCAGTTAGTTTTCTGTGTATTTTCTGTTCTGGGTCAGTTTGCACTTATTGATTTCCTTCTTTCAGTTCTCTCGCCCTCTCGTGTTTCCTGTGTTGTTAATTCTCAGTTTCTATGTTAGATGTTCTTTTATTTTATCACTTCCTGTTTTATTCTGACAGCCTCCTGTTCTTACATTTAGTTTTACTTCCTCTGCCTCAGTTGTGTCACATGTGCTGTTGTCTTGGCCTTTCAGAGACTGCAGATCATTGTCTTTCACTTTGTGATCTGTGTTGGTTTTAGCGTTCCTTGTACAGGCACATTCAGTGAGGTCAGGTTCAATAATTCAGGCCAGGAATTTGACATCATCCCAGGCTACACTGTTGATACAAATCACCACACGGATCCTGAGCTCCAACAATGTAAAAGAAGCTGTTCCAGTTTCAGCTCCTGTTTTAGTCTGACCTGATTTCTAACAGGCACTTACCTCTACCTAACTCCCCATCTTTCTTCTTTTATGTGACCAACCTGGTTCATCCTGTCTGCCTTGCCAAAGAGAGAGAGGGGTACACCAAAAGCGTGCAGTCAGCATGGTCCATAAGCTGCTCGTTGATTGAGCTGACTGTCCAAAACGACCCTTTGGCCTCAGGCGGATACTCCTCATTGGTCAGTCCACTCCTGGTCCTGTGTTAACAGGGTAACAGGTCACATCTTACACCCCCAAGAAAGAAACCAGTGCTCACAGAAATGAGGTGAAGGTCTTAGCATTCATATTAGCCAGAATGTGCTAATCAAACCAAGACTGTAGATACTGTAGTCACTGATCACCACACGTAGAGTATTTGACAATTATGTGCAGACCCTTTGTCCTCCACCATGAAAATTGAACATTCAAGAATGTTGAAGAAAGTCCAACTTCGAGAATACCTCCAAAGAATAACTCAAGGTAGGTGTGTGTGATATTTAGTTAGTGATGTTCAACAACAAAACCAGACCCAAAGCTGTGTGTGGTGCTGCTGTGCTGGCAGATGATCAGACTGATTCTTCGCTGGTTTGAACGAAAAACACCAGAAGGACCAACATCCCATCCACCACCAAACATCAACCACATGTTCATGGGGATGTAACCCAGTGTTTTTGAGTTTGAGTTCAACTTGTTATTAAATATTCCCAAACATTTAGTTTGGTTTTTATGTACTATTTTATAGCTTCTGTTTTATTTCTTTTGTATGCTTATTTTTGTTGTGATAATTTTGAGTTCATTTGGTTTTGCTGTGTAGTTTCTGTTCTTGTTTATAGTTTGGTGTTTCCTTCTCCTGGCCTCCTGTTTCCTCCCTGTTTCCATGTTAGGTGTCCTCTTTTTACTTTCAGTTTTATTTTGGGAACGTCCTGTTCTTTGTGCCTGCCTCGTTTGTACCATCTGGTCATAATGTCTTTACCAGATGCCTTTGGTGACTGCAAATACTTTGGAATTTTATATTCCTTCTAAAAAGATAAATCCATCCATTTTTTTTTTCACTTAAACAAGTCATGGTCACTAATCACTTTTATTGTCACATCACATGTGCAGGTACACTGGTACAGCACATGTGAGTGAAATTCTTGTGTACAAGCTTCACAAGCAACAGAGGTGTGCAAAATACAGTAACATAAAAACAAGCAAAATATAAGAATGGGAATCTGAGAATTATAAAAATAAATATATGTACAAATATAAGAATGTATGCACATTACTGAATATGTATATATACATGTGTGTGTGTACATATATATAAAATAAAATAAAATAAAATATACAGAGGTCAGCAGCTGGATATTGTGCAAAACAAGTAGCATTTATGTACAATATGGAGTGCATAATGTCGAGGTTCCAGTAAGTGAAGGTGAGGTGTCCTTGAAGTGGTCAGCAGTCTGATGGCCTGATGGAAAAAGCTGTCTCTCAGTCTGCTGGTTCGGGACAGGATACTGCAGAACATCCTTTCTGATGGAAGTAGTCTGAACAGTTTACGGCTGGGGTGACTGGAGTCTTTGATGATCCTCCCCACTTTCCTCAGGCACCACTTCCAGTACATGTCCTGGAGGGAGGGAAGCTCACCTCCCATTATCCTTCCGGCACACTGCACCACGCTCTGGAGAGCTTTGCGGTTGTAAGCGGTGCTGTTGCCATATCAGGTGGTGATGCATCCAGTGAGGATGCTCTCAATGGCACAGCGGTAGAAGGTCCTGAGGATGCGGGGGCTCATGCCGAATCTTTTCAGTATCCTGAGAAAGAAGAGGCGCTGCTGTGCCTTCTTCACTGTTTTGTTTATGTGTACTGACCATGTGAGATCCTCAGCCAGATGTACACCAAGGAAACGGAAGATGTTCACTCTCTCCACAGCAGCTCAGTTGATGGTGATGGGGGTGTGTACTTCTCTGCACCTCCGGAAGTCCACTATCAAATCCTTTGTTGTTGTGATGTTTAGGGTGAGATGGGTCAGGGTCAGGGCACTGAACTCCTCCCTGTAAGCCGTCTCATCACCTTTGGTGATAAGACCCACCACTGTAGTGTCGTCCACAAACTTCACAATGATGTTGGAGTTGCTAGTGGCTGTGCAGTCGTAAGTGTAGAGTGAGTACAGGAGAGGGCTCAGTACACACACCTGTGGAGCACCAGTGGTCATTATGACGGGGGATGTGGTGATGCTGCCCAGTCTGACCACTTGGCGTCTGTCAGACAGGAAGTGAAGGATCCAGCTGCAGAGAGAGCTGCTCAGTCCTAAATTGGACCTAGCAGTCAACCCTGTGGAACTCCATAATTAACCTCAGTGTGTGAGGAGGACTCTCCACTTACATGAACAAATTGGAGTCTATTAGATAGATATGATACAAACCACTGCAGCGCAGTACCTGTAATACCTACAGCGTGCTCTAATCGCTCTAATAGGTTATTATGGTCAACGGCATCGAACGCAGCACTGAGGTCTAGCAGGACAAGCACAGAGATGAGTCCACTGTCAGAGGCCATAAGAAGATCATTTGTAACCTTCACTAAAGCTGTTTCTGTGCTGTGATGAGCTCTGAAACCTGACTGAAACTCTTCAAATAAGCCATTCCTCTGCAGATGATCTGTTAGCTGTTTGACAACTACTCTTTCAAGGATGTTTGATATGAAAGGAAGGTTGGAGATTGGCCTATAATTAGCTAAGACTGGGCATACACTGTGCGATTTTTTCAGTCGCATTATTCAGCTCCTGCTCAAACTGTACAATTGACTCGCAGGGGTTAGAAGTTCGTAGGTCACAATGCAGGGTCTCACACTATACGGCCCAATGCTCTGATGCAACCTGAGTGCTCACACTGTGTGTCCATAACATGAAGGTTATAACACAAAATCTGTCTCTTGCTCTTCCTCTCTGTCTCTCACTCACACAGACACACACCACCACCATCAACTTTGCTAAACTGATAATGAAAAACATTGATCAGGCAGCTGTGATTGAGCAGCAATGTCCATCCAACTCTTTTCACGGTTGTTGTGATCGTGATAAATTTGTGAGGCCACGTCGAAAGGCTCAGATAAGCTTGCCAAAGTTCTACAAATTGTGCTTTTATCGCTTGTGTCCAGATCACACGCCGCACTGCCGTGCTGCTCTGTCTTTTCACTTTCATTTCTGTGTTTGCACGTGCGCAGTGTGAGAGGCTGCGGTGACACCCTGACGACAGCCGACAGGATTTCAAACAGGTTTAATTTTATTACAACCAAACGATTGATGATCGGGAGCTGGTCATGAGGTGTTAATCGCTTCTCGTTACCCCATGTATACTACACGATGTATGACACACGATGAAGGCGAAACTCGGGCCGATCACCAAAACGGTCGCACGACTGAAAAATCATCTCAAAATGGGCCAAAAATCGCACAGTGTATGCCCAACATAAGACAGCTGGGTCTAGAGATGGTTTTTTAAAGTAACGGTTTAACTACTACCAGCTTGAAGGCCTGTGGTACATAGCCAATTATTAGAGATAGGTTGATCATATTTAAGATTGAAACATTAATTAATGGCAGGACTTCTTTGAGCAGTTTTGTAGGAATGGGGTCTAAAAGGCACGTTGATGGTTTGGAGGAATTAATTATTGAAGTTAACTCAGAAAGATCAATTGGAGAAAAAGAGTCTAAATGAATATCAATGGTACTGAAAGTAGCTGTAGATAATATTACATCTGTGGGATGATTATAGGTAATTTTTTCTTTAATGGTTAAAATTTTATTTGTGAAGAAGTTCATGAAGTCATTACTAGTTAACGTTAAAGGGATTGTTGGCTCAGTAGTGCTCTGACTGTTTGTCAGCCTGGCTACAGTGCTGAAGAGAAACCTGGGGTTGTTCTTATTTTCTTCAATCAGTGACGAATAGTAAGATGTTCTGGCTTTGCAGAGGGCTTTCTTATAAAGCAGCAAACTATTTCTCCAGGCTAAATGATGATCCTCTAAATTTGTGACACGCCATTTCCTCTCCAGCTTACGAGTTATCTGCTTTAAGGTGCATGTATTGATAAGAATGGGTGGATTATATTTGTAAATTTAGTTACAGCACTTTCAGAAAGACATCTACTGTGATAAAGTCTACTCCCCACTGCTGTGTAATCAATTATTGTAAATGTAAATGTTATCAGGAAATGATCAGACAGCAGAGGGTTTTCAGGAAACACTGTTAAATGTTCAGTTTCTATGCCATATGTTAAAACAAGATCTAGAGTGTGATTAAAGTGGTGGGTGGGTTCTTTTACATTTTGAGAGAAGCCAATTGAGTCTAATAACAGATTAAATGCCATGTTGTAGCAGCATTTTTAGAAAATTGCTGCCACACCGCCCCCTCGGCCTGTGCTTCGAGGTTTCTGGTAGTTAGAATGACTCGGGGGTGTTGATTCATTTAAACTAACATAATCATCCGGCTGCAACCAGGTTTCTGTAAGGCAGAGTAAATCGATTTGTTGATCAATTATGAAGTCATGTACTAACAGAGACTTGGAGGAGAGAGACCTAATATTTAATAATCCACATTTCATTGTTTTACTCTTTGGTTCAGATGTGGATACTGTATTGTTCATTCTTTGTGATTTTTTTATTTTAAAGTATTTGTTGCTGGTTTGGGAGCTGACACAGTCTCTATGGAGATGGGGTTTTGGGGTAACAGGAGGAGAGAAGCTGCAGAGAGGCGTGTAAGGCAGGAGTACTTCACACACAAATTCACTATGTTAACCTTTCCTCCTTTGGTCACCTGAGTGTTGACAGGGGACAAAGGAGAGATGCTTCCTCCAGAGCTGAAATTGTCCTCTTTGGGGTTAACCACCTTCCCATTTTACGTTGTATATAAATGTAGTGAGGCACACCACAGAAAAACCATGGAAACACCGGATTACTGAAGTGATTAGGCTTTAATTTTTGCATTGCACACTGTCTGTGGCTTGCAAAACAGTTCCCGGTCACTCTCCAGTTAATTTCCAGAACAATAATACTACTGTGCATTTGCTCTGCGGTCGCAGGTCAGGCACCACACACAATTGGCAATTAAACAATAATTCCACTCCAGCATTGCCATGCATAAAACTAGTACACAATCCCTTTAAATCCACAAGTTGGCTTTGCCAACCATTACTGTATATATGAGGCAGGATTTACTATTAAATAATAAATCTCAGTGATGAAGTTAGCTCATCTAAGGTGTACACATGTGTGCACTAATAAACATTATAAGTGCTTTAAAGTGGGAAAGAAATTACACAATGTTATTTATTATATAGTGACCAGGAATAACACTAACTGATCCCTAGCATTCAGGAGGAAACAAATACAAACCAAAGATTGCATGTAAACAACCTATTGACTCATCAGTTAGTGGCCCTTTTTTTAAACATTAGAACAATAACAAAAAAACATATCTTTGGTTGAAAAATGTTTGTTAACACTGTAGGAGACTAGAATGACTTAAAAGTTGAACTGAGCCTCTTGTCCTAATTGTAGCTGTCCATTGTGATGAACAAAACTAAGTGACCCATTCACCATACCGAGTGGGTGCTGTACCCCGACGCCTTGTCAGTTGTGCCTGCTGGCCCAGTTGGTGTTGCTTACACACTGCATTCCCACATTCTCAGGGTCTACATGGAAAGGGGATGATGGGACAAACACAACAGGAATGGGATCAGGTGCAGCTGAGACAGATATTTGAGAAAAACTGGGGTCATCATCAGCTGCAGGCCTCCAAACAGCAACTTTGTGGGGCATTTAAAACTAAATCAGTGGTGTTAAATACCACACATGGATTATGACTGTTGGAGGAAATGATGTTGGAGACGTATTCCCTTTTAGTCTCTTTGACCGTATCCTGATAGAGATGCCAGCAGTCCTTTAAGATTTGAAGAGACACCTGCAATTTGACCCTCTTCCATTTACGTTCAGCTCCATGACACCTCCCCCATCTTTCATCTTTTCAACCTTGTTTCATCCTGTCTGCCTCACCAAAGAGAGTGTGCCAAAAGTGTGCAGTCGGTGTTTGTTGCTCAATCAACTGTTTGTTGTAGTGATGGGATTTCCGGCACTTTTTAGAGACCGGCTCTTTCGGCTCTGAACCGGCTCCTCAGGTTTTTTTGTTGCTTTAATTAATTTATTATTAACATTAATATAAAATTCTGCACAAAAGGAATTACTAATGTAAAAAAAAAAGTGGTTTTATTTATATATTTGTATATATAAATATATGCGGTGGCCCCTAGCCTAGAGACAAAACACGTACAAACTCCAAAAAGCACGTACAAATTCCAAAACACATTTCTAGAGTTAACTGAACTTCCAAAACAGAGCTACCTAGATCACTTAAATTACACAATTGAAAGCATATGTGTATTGTTTGTGTATTTATACACAAGCACTCATATATACTCAAATAATTTAAAAAAAAAAAAAAGTTCATTTACCTGTTACTACCACACACCAAATCCAGTCGTTGGTACTTGCTGGCTTGTGTAGCCTCTAGGTAACAAAAGCTCAACACTGTGCCTAGCATCCTGGAGCACTTCTGTTGTCTTTTGTATGTGTTTTGGAGTTTTTACGTGCTTCTGAGTTTTTACGTGTTTTGGAGTATGTACTTGCTGCTTTGTCTCTAGGGGCCACCGTAAATATACTTTTATTTATTCACTCCACATAAAATGTAATAAATAAATCATATAATACAAAATCCAACTATTCACATTTCAACTTTTAACTATTTAAATTTTCAGCTTTTTCCTTTTACAAATTTAAAGTGAAACAACACAAAACACTGCAAACCACAACACAGTTAAATATAAATTAAAATATGAAAACAAAAACAAGATGCACATTCTCTGTCATATGGACCTGCATGAATAAACTTTCTGAATCCTTTATCATCCGCAACTGAAAATAGTTGTGGATGATTACTATACCTTTCTAATGTGAAGTTGTTGTCCCTGGCTCTTTCTCTGTCTCTCCCTCCCGCTCTGTTCCTGTGCTACTGAGTGTAACTACCGCCCCTCCCCCCTCATCCCAGCGTAAAGCACAAGACTCGCGTGCGGAGTGAAGCGGAAAAAAGTGCGAGAGAGAGAGGGTGAGAGAAAGAAAAAAAAAACCCACGGCTCGCGTCGTTCACGTCAAAGATCCGGCTCTAAGAGCCATTTCGTTCGTGAACGACACATCACTAGTTTGTTGATTGAGCTGACTGACTAACACACCTCTTAAGCCATTGTGTCCCAGTGCTCCTGACTGGCCAGGCCACCCCTAGTCAGGTCCTGTGGTGCAGCCTTAGTCCTTATAGTTGCTGATCTTTGTGCACAGTCACAGACTAACTGTCAATCCAGTTAGTCTGTTAATTTGTTGTGTACAAACTATGGATAATAGGAACTACACTGTGTTGATTATACATATCATGTCTCTCACTCAGGAGAGCTGTTATTGGTGCCTCTACTGAGAGTTACTTACCCGGTGTCAAATTTTAAAGGACCTCAGGTGTATTTATCACATTCACCAGATTCCTGTGTGACTGTAGATACTTTGGAGTTTTATATTTCATTTAAAAAGATAAAACCATCCATCCATTTTTTCCCACTTATTCAATTCAGGGTCACAGGACCTGCCATAGGGCGAGAGGCGGGGTACACCTTCAACGTGTCACCAGTCTGTTTCAGAGCTAACACAGAGACAGACAACCATTCATACCTATGGACAATTTAGAATCAAGAATTAATCCAGCCCCACTAACTGAATGTCTTTTGACAGTGAAAGGAAGCCAGAGTACCCAGAGAGAACCCATACAGACAAGGGGAGAACATGCAAACTTCACTACGAAAGGCCCTGGCTAGATGGTGTCATTCTTTAAATTCATACCTCTGTAGACAGATCATTTTCATTTCCATCCAACGATGTAGCATCCGTAAAATCTCGTAACACATTACCCAGTGCATATCAGTGTACATATCCAGCACAGTTTTTCCCATTGAGATCTGATGTGTTTTAAAAGTGTTCCTTTAATTTTTTAAGCTGCATATTTACCAACTGAAACCAACTGACTGGCTTGGCCACTGAAGAATGAATCAACTCACCCTGCTGGTTCTATCACAATCATATCATCAGTAGTGACCCGTTTTCACATAGCCATGCAATAACACTGCATCCACTTTGACAGATGAGGTGGTGTACACCATTCTGGTAAAAGTTCAACTTGGTTACATCTGATATTTTTTTCTGAGCTTGCCAGGCTCTTTTAGGTGTTTTCAGCAAAGCCTAATCTGCCTTTCTCTTCTTGAGTCTTCCTAAGTTGATTACATGAACTTTGAAGACACACACACACATACACAAACACACCCAAAACAGTCACAATAGTTTGCCATTTTGATATTTTATTTAGAAATCCTTGAGCACTGTGAAAAATTATAACCATAAAATAATTTCAGAGCAATTCCAATATCAGACATTATTAACAACATTTAATTCAGTGTGTGTATCCTGAGAGTTTGCTTTACATTTATTTATAGCAGAACAGCTCAGAGTTATAGTTGATGTATGTATAGTTGATGTATCTTTATAGTTAGAAAACAAAAGAAAAACTTTTTTCTGCATTCTTTAACAAAGAATTAACTTGAGACAGATGCTTGAAAAACCTGCTGTTATCAGACAAATTTCCTTTCAAATGTTATTTAAATATTTACTGAAATATGAGTGAAAGGGAAAAAATATCCATACACTAATCTTGGAAAAATACTGCAGCCAGAAACACAAATCCTCTTTGGTTTGGTTAGTAACCCTTTAAAAGAAGCATCAAACATGTGGTGCTATCTGCTGTGGCAACGGAAAGTAGCTTTCTTTATTAGTAACATTTTATGCATCAAGAAAAAGAGAAGGTAAAGACATTTCTCTAAAGGTTGATGACCTCAGATCTCTCATGGAATAACAACAGCAGTAATTTCTCCTTTCTAGCACCCTGGCATAGACTTTCCCAGGGAGGCTGAGGAGTGTGATTCTCCTATAGTTGGGAAACACCCTCCCGTCTGCCAATCCAGGGGTACTGCCCCTAATCACCACACAACATTGTAGAGGCATGTCAAGACAAGATAGCCCTACAACATCCAGAGCCTTCAGGGATTCAAGGCGAACCTCATCCACCCCAGCGGCCCTGCCACCTAGGAGTTGTTTAACTGCCTCAGTGAACTCACCCCCAGAAATGGACGAGTCGAACTCCTCCCACACCTGAGTTTTTGATTCAGCCACTGCCTGAGCCGCATTCTGCTTGGCCTGTCGGTACCTATCAGATGCCTCAGAAGTCCCATAGGCTAACCAAGCCTTTGGGACTCCTTCAGCCTGGTGGCTCCCTTCACCTCTGGTGTCCACCTTTTGGTTCAGGGGTTACCAACCACCTTGCGGCCGCAGCTCAGTGCAGCAGCTTCAGTAATAGAGGTGCTAAACATTGTCCATTCTGACTCAATGTCCCCAGCAGAGATGGGCAGTAATGCGTTTGTAATCTGATTACTTTTTCAAGTAATGAGTAAAGTAAGGGATTACTATTGCAAAAAAGTAATTAGATTACTGTTACTTTCCCGTAAGCACGCTGCGTTAATAAACCATGATTTTGTTTGCGAGAGTGTCTCATGGCCATGATGTAAGCGGGTGCCACGTCTGTAGTAACAGACAGCAGATCAACAAAGGATAATATGGAGCGCTTCCATGTAGCGTTTAAAGCGTGGAAGTACTGACCTTACTTTGAGTTTGATTCCGTAAAAAGTGACAAAAACAGTAGTGTCCACTGTACACTCTGCGTGGGACGAAAACTTCTTCTTGCAGCTAGAAAACAGCCTAAACTTCTGAGCAAGTTCCTAGCACACTGCCACAGGAATGTGAAATTCACAGAGAAACCCCCGGATCCTCCACTGACATGACCGTTATGGCACCGGGCAAACCTCCGCCCGCCCCACTCCTGCTAAAATGATAAAAAAAAGATTTAAGAGCAACAGGACTTAAGAGCGAAAGCCCCTGAGTCTTTGATTTTATTTTTTTCTCTCTGTTTTACTTGCATCTATTTGAAAGAGTGAGTGTAAACACAAAAAATTATTTTATTTTATGTGCTGGAATGTGCAGAAAATAGGGTTTACCCGTTGCATATAATTTACTTTTTGCTTGATGCAATATGCATAAGGTTAAAAGATTAAAACTAATAAAACAATTTTTAAAAGAGAAAAATAGAACTGGGCTGAAAGGTCTATTGCTTTATTACGTATTCAGGTTGTGTATCATGTAATAAAAAAGTAACTATGTGACAAAGTAATAAAGTAACTAATTACTTTTGAAAATAAGTAATCAGTAAAGTAACAGGATTACTTTCTTGGAGAAGTAATCAGTAACTAGTAACTAATTACTTTTTTCAAGTAACTTTACCAACACTGGTCCCCAGTCTCCCTTGGAATGCTGTTGAAGCTCTGCCAGAGGTGTGAGTTGAAGATCTTGTGGACCAGGGCCTCTGCCAGGCGTTCTGAGGGCACTCTCAGTATACGTTTAGGTGCGCCAGGTGGTGATTAGTTGACAGCTCAGCCCCTCTCTTCACCTAAGTGTCCAGAATATATGCCCGTAGGTCTGGTGATACAATTTCAAAATTGATCATCGACCTGTGGCCTAGGGGGTCCCAGTGCCACATGCACTTATGGAGACCCTTATGTTTGAACATGGTGTTCGTTATGGACAAATTGAGGTTTGCACAGAAGTCCAGTTACAAAACACTGGTTCATATCTGGGAGGCTGTTCCTCCCAGTCACGCCCCTCCAGGTCTCCCTGTCGTTGCCTACATCAGCGCTGAAGTCTCCCAGTAGGACAACAGAGTCCCTAGGTGGAGCACCCTCAGGCACCTCACCCAGGCAATCCAAGAAGGCTGGGTACTCTGAACTGCTATTCGGCACATAAGCACATATGACAGTCAGGACCCATTCCCTGACCCAAAGGCGGAGGGAACAAACCTTCTTGCCCACCGGGGGAAACCCTAACGTACAGGCAGCAAGCAAAGGGAATACTAGGATACCCATCCCAGCCCTCCGCCTCCCACTAAGGGCAACTCCAGACTGAGACAGAGTCCAGCCCCTCTCCAGGAGACTAGTTCCAGAGCCCAAGCCATGCACTGAGGTGAGCCCAACTATATCTAGCTGGTAGCCCTCAAATGCAACAGGAACTACATCCCTCCACCCTTACTTTTAATCATCTGCTAAACAACAGGATTCAACATTGTTATGAACTTTCAAAGTGCTTAAAAAACAAAAATAATCGAACATGTCCTTACTGTTGTGCTCCAAAACTTAATTTGGTTCTCATAAAACAAACACACAAACACCATATACCATACTTCACATGGGCTCACTTAATTAAGCATTGATTTTCCATTCCTTGGCTGAGGGCTCAGATGGATCCTCCTTGTTGTGTTTCTGCAGATTGGAAAATAAAACTGCATTTAAAACAGTCATAGGTGAGGTGAAATGTGGCGCTATGTATTTAAGTAGTGGAGTGCACAGTGACACGTGCATGTTTGAGATCCTTGTTGCTATGGCAACATACATACAGTGGGCACATTTACCCAATTTTGTCATGATGACATGATCAAATGCAAAACTGTCTTTATTAATAAATCGTGAAGTTTGCTTTTTTATTTATATCATATTTTTTTATTTAGTTTTCCCTTTATACAAAATAACCCCCCCCCCCAAAAAAAAAATAAAAACAACTACCACAACAACAACAAAGACAAAAACAAACAAACAAACAAACAAACAAAACCAAAAAGAAACCAAAAACACAATAAGCAGTCTGAGACATGTAAACGGAAAGCTAATACAGTATATATAATTTGGTCTACCACTCATTTACACATTTGTCCTGACAAACTCAACCCGCCATTGGAGTGGGGCTGCCCCTCTCACTATGGTTTTCTTCAGATCATCAGGTAAGTAATCCAATAGCGGGCGCCATATATCCAAAAAAATATCATCATTGCCACTAGGGCTGCACGATTAATCGTTAGAAAATCGCGATCTCAATTCATACTTATGTGCGATCTCATTTCCAAATGACAACGATTTTTTTTAAAAAAAGAAAAAAAAAGACGACGACGACGACGATTGTACCGCATTTTGATCCGGGACGTAATCTGCACGAAAACAAGCGCTCACTCTTCCTGCTCAACAAATGACAAGGGCGGAGCCTTATACCACGTGATACAGAAGCCAGCTGGGTGCTAAAATTGGGAGATGACGAGAAAGTGACAGGAGAAAATCCGTCCTGGTCAACCACCCAAACATCAATAACGGGAACCTTATACAGCGCTTCCCTATACACGTCGAACTGCCGCAGGCACAAAGAAATTACGGAGGCTATCATTTATCTCCGTAATGGCTAAAGATATGGCTCCCATCAACACTGTGCAAAACGAGGGATTTAGGAAAATGATCAACATCCTAGACCAGGGGTAGGCAACTCCAGGCCTCGAGTGCCGGTGTCCTGCAGGTTTTAGATCCCACCCTGGGTTAACACACCTGAATCAAATGATTAGTTCATTACCAGGCCTCTGGAGAACTTCAAGAAATGCTGAGGAGTCATTTAGCCCTTTAAATCAGCTGTGATGGATCATGGACACATCTAAAACCTGCAGGACACCGGCACTCGAGGCCTGGAGTTGCCTACCCCTGTCCTAGACGCTACACAGTGCCATCCCGCAACTATTTTTCTATTGTTGCACTACCTGCTCTATACACGCAGTGTCGAGCAACGGTGGAGACGAAATTTCAAGCAGTACAACATTTTGCGGCAATGACAAAATGTGAGACATTTGTTGTTTTTATGTTCAGTCTCAACTGTTAGGAAGTTGATGTGCAGTTAATAAGTGCAATAAATATTTATATTGGAAAAGAAAATCGTGAGAGAATCGTGATCTCAATTCTAAGCAAAAAAATCGTGATTCTCATTTTATGCAAAATCGTGCAGCCCTAATTGCTACTTAATTTTGCACTCAGTCTTTCCATTGGTAAAACTCTAAAGATTTCTTTATACCACTTAGTTATTGTTGGTGGTTTTTCATTAATCCAATTGAAAAGAATACATTTTCTTGCCAAAAACAATAATTTACATAGTAGTTTATATTTGTTTTTATCTGGAAATCTGTTCAGAGTTGGCAGCCCCAATAAATACTGAGCTGGCTCTTTTTGTATTCTGCTTTTAAATATACCTTTTAATTCTTTTGTTACACAGAGCCAGAATTTTGAGATTTTTGAGCAAGTCCAAAGACAGTGCAAGTAGGACCCCGCCGCAGATTTACATTTAGTACATTGTGCTGACCTGCTCGGATCAATTTTATTCCAAAAAATAGGCGTTCTATACTGTCTATGTAAAATTTTATATTGTATTTCTTTAAATCTGTTACTAAGAAATAAAGAATGCACAGATTGTATGCACTCGCTCCAGACACTGGAGGTCACCCTCCCAACTCCTAATCAGTTTTCCAATATTATGTTTGTTATAACCTTGTAGTGTATTGTAAAAGTGTCTTATAGTACTATTATCTGCATTTAAGTGTAAAACGAAATGTTCCATGGGTCCTAGTTGCATTGTATTGTGCAAAGTATCAAAACTTGAAGTAATTAGGTGATGAGCCTGTAAAAATGCAAAAAAAATCCATTTGATGTATTCCATATTTCTTTTGGACCTGCTCAAAAGACATAAAAACATTCCCATTAAACAGATCACCCACCACACGTATTCCTGCACCAAACCATCTCTGAAATACTGCACTTTTCATTCCCGGTGTAAAGTGCCGATTATTTATAAAAGGTGTTAGATAACTCAGTATAGGATTACTTTCAGTGTATTTATTCATATCACACCATGTTTTTAAGTAAGTATCAATCATTTGTTATGTTTTTTAATACATTTACTCACTAGTTCGCTTAGGAGATTAAATGGCGAACATGTCCAGGCTTCAAGGGGATTATCTGTCTCTTTTAGATATGCGTGGATCCATTCATGTATAACTCTACTATGACATGACCAGTTATACAGCAAAATGTTAGGAAAGGCAAGACTCCCTTTATCTTTGGGCAGCTGTAACGTTTTCATACTTAATCTGGGTTTCTTACCCTCCCCAAATAAACCTTGACAGATCTTTTTCAATTTCTTTTACAATTTTTTTGGTAAGAGTTATCGGGAGCATTTGTAAAGGATATAAAAGCTGTGGCAACACATTTATTTTAATTAAATTTATTCTTCCCATCCAGGAGACCGGGAGGTCCATCCATCTAGAAAGATCTTTTTTGACGCTTTTATGAACTATGTCTATGTTCTGTTTCAATATACTTCTTATATTAGGTGAAATGTGTATCCCCAAGTACTTAAATCCAGAACCCGACCAGGTAAATGGGATATTGCATGTCATAGGCAGATTTCCCAGTGGCATAGCAATAGTTTTATTCATATTAACCTTATACCCGGACAAATATCCAAAAGTTTCTATAGTAGATAATACAGAGGGTATAGAATCCTGGGGATTGGTGACAAACAGCAGAACATCGTCTGTGTATAGTAAAATTTTAAATTCAAATCCTTGATTTTGGTATCCAGATATACTTTGATTATTTCTAATGGCCTCTGCCAGTGGTTCAATTACTAAAGCAAAATTAATGGGGAAATCGAGTCCCCTGTCTTATTGATCTCTGTAAACAGAATTCTGATGATTTAATACCATTTACTAAAACACATGCTCTTGGGGTGACATATAACAATCTGATCATGTCTATAAAGCCCCTGCCCAATCCAAATTTCTCCATCACAGCAAACATATAAGTCCACTCAACGTGGTCAAAAGCTTTTTCCGCATCAAGTGATACAACAAGTCCTTGTGTTCTGGTTACATTGGAGTGTTCTATAATATTCAGTCTGATCTGCCTTAATAAGCTTAGGTATATAATTCTCTAGTCTGCTAGACAATATTTTGGACAAAATTTGCTGTCAAGATTTATTAAACTAATTGGGCGATAGGAAGTACATTGATCAGCTGGTTTGTCCTTCTTATGGAATAGCGATATGTTCGCAGAGTACAGTGTATTGGGAAGACATCCCCTTTTAATAGAGTGCAGATACATATTTAAGAGGGTATAGCTACTTGATCCTGGAAAACTTTATAGAAGTCTGGACCAAAACCATCTGGGCCAGGGCTTTCCCTCCTTGAAGAGATTTAATTGCTGTCAGTACGTCTTCTTGTGTTATTTGTTCACCAAGATGAGCTCGATCACCTTCAGACAAAGCTGGTAAATTGAGTTTATATAAAAAATTTGGGGTATCACTTAATGTGGCTGTATTTTCAGATGTGTATAATTGTTTTGTTGCTTTTTAACCATCTTCATCAGCCTCTATAGTGTGTTCCTCCTCTCTTTCCTCACAAGCTCACACTGTGAACCAATCAGCAGCCTTAAATATTAAAATGACAGCTTTGACCACTTAGTTTGGTTCAATTCACTTGCTTCCATGAAATAAGCTTTAGTTCATTTCAGTGTGTGTTTCATTCATTTTTTTTTAAAAAGTACAATAAACAAGATAGTAAACATGACAGACAGACAGAAATATGAGTATGTTCATGAATGCATTTGACTTACATTGTGTTTCGTTTTGTCTTAAACGCCAGGTAAGAATCCCAACTACAACAAGCGCAACAGCAAGAGCAACAGCAAGAATACCAGCCACAATCATCCATCCAGTGTTTTGTTCTGAAATAGAAGAGAAAAAGTTTGTGTAATTCCGACTGTGACTGCATGTCACGAACAAATATTCAACAAACAAAAACATCCTCCGGTTCATCTCCACAGCTGACAGGTTGGTTCTGCTTCTGCTTTCCTCTTTTGCTTTACCCTCTCAAGGATACTTTAGGGTGCATGGGAGTTTGCCCAACCAGTCTATAGGTAAGGATGGGAATCGAAAACCGGTTCTTGTTGAGAAGCTGCTTCAATTCCTTGGACTTGTTTGCCATTTTTGCAAAAGATTCCACTATCGATTCCAGTCGGCTCAAATGACGTCATCACGTTGCGTAGCATCATTTACCCAGCAGGAAACATGGCGCCTAAGTAGCACAAACACTCAAAAGTTTGGTTATACTTTACGAGAAAGGCAACTTGGGGCAACCTGCAATACTTGCAAAGTAGATTTTTTATCAAAGGGAGCAAATACTACGAATATGCAAAAGCATTTACTCATAAAACATGAGATAATCTTAAATGAATGTCGTGTTTTTGATCCACTCTGGACTAGTGAATCTCAACCCAGCAGCAGCGGTAACGTTTGCACATCCCCTCCCGTTAATACGGCAGGTATTTAATCAACTAACGTTGCATATTATGTTAGCGCGATTTGCCTTGCAACACCTGCTATTACTGTGCATTGCATTTAGATGACCACGACGAGAGAGACAGAGTCACAGTGAATGTGTTTAATTATAGGCTAAGTCAGGGAATGTCAAAGCTGCATGTTCTCCTCTTACCAGATGTTTAATCCGTTTCCATTTATATATCGTTTAGAGAAATGACAAAGACTCTGAACCCTAAGTACAAAGCCCCAAACAGAGTTAACCAACCACTTGATCCCTGCTTGGTATGCGGTTGAAAAGACAAATCTAATTTCTGAGCTGAAACATGTGTTGAAGGCAGCCATCAATGTACACTGTAAAAACTGTGATTTGGGTTAATTAGTATCTAATAGGAAAGTAACAGTAACTATTACTCAGTAAAAACATGTATGTGTTGTTTTAATTAAATCTAAGCAAAATTAAAAAAATTGAGATATTCAGTTATTTAAATTTACACAATTTTGTTTGGGGTAAATTAAGCAATAGTTTGTTGAGCAGATTTAACATAAATGTATGAGTACCATGAAAAATTAAGAAATCTAATAGATTTAACTAATAAAAGCATTTTCATTTGAATCATTCTACACTTCCGCCCATAGTCTGTTGTGCCACGTGCAGGACACACACGCTTCAGCAGTGGCTAATCTCCATTTTGTCTGAGGTAAGATTATCTTAATTTGTACGAATATACGACACGTTTTAAACAATAACGTATAGCAGTTTTGAGTAAAAGTTCTAAACAGTATGATACATCAAAATTAGATTAATAATGACCACTGTAATGACAGTATTGTATTTTTACGCAAAATGGCACAAAGTGGACTGTTAGCATAAGATCACTTTCCTAGCCTTCGCGGCTGTGTTACTTCAGAGCTTTGACTAACCAAATGCTTCACCATACTAAAAACATATATCAATGATGTATTTCGATGGGCTGTAACCTCCCTCATTTACTTTTAAAATTTTATGAAAAAGTTTTGCACTCAGTGATGTAGCTAAAAACAATTGTGCAGGATTTTGTCAGTCACAGTTTTTTGAAGCTTTTGTCTCCATGCAGTGTTTTTCAGTTGTGGTAATTAAGCTAAAGTGGCTCAGTCCAGCAACATAACTGGTTTTCATTTTCATGCTGTTGGAGCCCTGTGACTTTAGTGCAGGCACAGCTCACATAGAGGGATGATGCAAGTTTCCAGTTAAACTTGGTTGGTGTATCGGGCTACGTCCACATGTACCCGGGTATTTTTGAAAACGGAGATTTTTCTATGCGTTTGCAAGTTTCGTTTTATATGTGAACCTCACCTTTAAAATTTTAGTATTAATTCAAATTTGTCTTTAACAATTTGTGTGTGTAAAATTTTTACTTCGGAGAGTGTGATTGTTATTAATGTTGTCTTCTTTTCAGTTGTTGGAAGATCCCTCAACTTAAATTCAGCTGATCAGTATGTAGACTGTGCATTTTAAATAGGTTGTGATGGATGATTGTATTGAATTAAACTACTAGTTTTGAAATTGAAGGAGAAGAAAATGACCAAGTTGACCCTACTTAATATAAGTTAACTCTGCCCATTTACATTTTATTCTAGGTTGAACGAGATAGAGCTCCATGTAATCACTGATGACCAAATCAAGAAGTTGGTTCTTCCATCAGGGATCCCACCAACAGTAGAGGAGCTGCAAAGTGTTGTGAAGGATACCTTTGAGATTTCGAACGACTTCAGTATTTTAAACCAAAATTTCAGGACTACTTCACTATTCGCAGAAATGACCAGATAAAGACAAAGACACTGTGATCAACTGTCAGCTGACTATGACTCATCATCCAATCCAGTTGTATCCAATGCAGACTCTGCTGCAACCACTTCTCGGACACCATTATTCTCAAAAGGCAGAACTTCACAGAACGTTGTGAGACCTGGCCAAAGCTGTTCCCTATTCCACAGTCAGCATACGAAACTGAAATGTAACTGGAAAGAGCCACTGAGGAGTATAAAAAGAATGGAAATCTTCTGTCCACCTCCAAAGTAATGACTGACATTCTTGAGAAGTTGGCTGAAACTGTATTTTCAATTATGGCCTATTCTTCCTATTATATTATTATTATATTATATTACTATTCCAAGCACTAGTGAAGAATTTCAGTGCATACAGTCTAAATTAATCAGTAAAATGTTATATTATAAATTTTGTATACATTTTATATTCCACAATAAAAACAATTACTGTTTGAATGTTCTCTTTGTGAAATTGATTCATTTTACTCAGAAAATAAGTTAAATTAATTTGATTTTCACTTACTATTTGACCTGTGTGTTCTCCTTTTTAAAAAATAAGAATCAATAGGAGAATCGATAAAGAATCGAATTGTTAAACCTAATCAAAAATGGAATCGGAATCGTCAAAATCTTATCAATTCCCATCCCTATCTATAGGTGTGCTGTTTACTTGGAGATGGCATTTAATTATGTCTCTCTGAGTATTCTGTGGGAGGTGCTTCAGGAGTATGGGGTGTCTGGCCCATTTCTATGAGCCATTCGATCCTTATACAACCGTTGCAAGAGCTTAGTCAACATAGCCAGTAATAAGTTGGACGCGTTCCTGGTGGGTGGTGGACTCCGCCAGGGCTGCGCTTTGTCACCAATTCTATTCATAATTTTTATGGACACAATTTCTAGTCATTGCCAAGTGGCGGAAGGCTTCCACTTAGGCGGTCACAGAATCTCATCTGTGCTTTTTGCAGAAGATGTAGTTGTGTTGGCTTCATCAGGTGTACAGCTGAGTGTGAAGCGGCAGCTGAGAATCAGCACCTCCAAGTCTGAGGCCATGGTCCTCAGCTGGAATAGGGTGGCGTGCCCACTCCGGGTCAGAGAAGAGTTACTGCCCCAATTAGAGGAGTTAAAGTATCTCTGGGTCTTTTTTTACGAGTGAGGTGAGCGGGAGATTGACAGATGGATTGGTGCTGTGGCTGCTGTGATGCTGACGCTGTACCTGTTTGTCGTGGTGAAGAGAGACATGAGCGTAACAAGCGAAGCTCTTGATAAGTCCCTCGTCTCAACTATGGTCCCAAGCTTTGGAAAGTGACCAAAAGAATGAGATTATGGATAGAAGCAGCAGAAAATCCTTTCTCCGAAGCATGGCAGGCCTCTCCCTTAGAGATAGGCTGAGGAGTTCGGCCATTCAGGAGGGGCTCAGGGTAGAGCCACTGCTCCTCCACATCGAAAAGAGACAGTTGAGGTGGTTTGGGCATCTGGCAAGTATGACTCCTGGGCGCCTCCTGGGTGAGGTGTTTCGGGCATGTCCCAGCAGGAGGAGGGGGAGTGCTTCTCTTCTTAGAATCACCCAGTGGTGTCGAGCTTTAGAGTCCTTTAAATTCAAAGTGGTCCATAGGCCAGGGGCGCAGATGACTGTGACCGATCAATGAACAATAGTCTTTGATCAATTTACATATTACATATAACAATTTACATATTACTGATCAAGAAACTGACCTCACATCCCATTGTTCATCTAGTGGGGCTAGTTTCAGTCATTGTGCAAAGGTACTGTTTATAAGGTTGGGGAAATCTGCAGTCAACTGAGACTAGAGAAGTCACCTAGATGAGTGACGAAATGTTTCTCCCAATGAAAATGCTACGTCCAGATGAACAGATGAACCTGGATAATTGAGCATGTATCAAGACATTGTTAGAGATAGGTTGATCATTTTTAAGACTGAAGCATTAATTAATGGCAGGACTTCTTTGAGCAGTTTTGTAGGAATGGGGTCTAAAAGACACGTTGATGGTTTGGTGGAAGTAATTATTATTAAGTAATTATTGAAGTTAACTCAGAAAGATCAATTGGAGAAAAAGAGTCTAAATGAATATCAATGGTACTGAAAGTAGCTGTAGATAATATTACATCTATGAGATAATTATGAGCAATTTTTTCTTTAATGGTTACAATTTTACTTGTGAAGAAGTTCATGAAGTCATTACTAGTTAACTTTTTAAAAAATGGTTGGCTCTGACTGTTTGTCAGCCTGGCTACAGTGCTGAAGAGAAACCTGGGGTTGTTGTTATTTTCTTCAATCAGTGATGACTAGTAAGGTGTTCTGGCTTTGCAGAGGGCTTTCTTATAAAGCAGCAAACTATTTCTCCAGGCCAAATGATGATCCTCTAAATTTGTGACACGCCATTTCCTTTCCAGCTTATGAGTCATCTGCTTTAAGGTGCATGTATTGAAGGACATAACAGTGGGTGGATTATATTTGTAAATTTAGTTACAGCACTTTCAGAAAGACATCTACTTTGATAAAGTCTACTCTCCACTGCTGTGTAATCAATAATTGTAAATGTAAATGTTATCAGGAAATGATCAGACAGCAGAGGGTTTTCAGGAAACACTGTTAAATGTTCAGTTTCTATGCCATATGTTAAAACAAGATCTAGAGTGTGATTAAAGTGGTGGGTGGGTTCTTTTACATTTTGAGAGAAGCCAATTGAGTCTAATAACAGATTAGATGCCATGTTGAGGCTGTCATTTTTAGCATCTACATGGATGTTAAAATCACCCACAATAATTATTTTATCTGAGCTGAGCACTAAATCAGATAAAAAGTCTGAGAAATCAGAGAGAAACTCTGTGTAAGGCCCAGGTGGACGATAGATGATAACAAGTAAGACTGGTTTCTGAGTTTTACAGCTGGGGTGGACGAGGCTAAGCATCAGGCTTTCAAATGAATTAAAAGTCTGTCTGGGTCTTTCGTTTAATTAATAGGCTGGTGTGAAAAATTGCTGCCACACCGCCCCCTCGGCCTGTGCTTCGAGGTTTCTGGTAGTTAGAATGACTCGGGGGTGTTGATTCATTTAAACTAACATAATCATCCTGCTGCAACCAGGTTTCTGTAAGGCAGAGTAAATCGATTTGTTGATCAATTATTAAGTCATTTACTAACAGAGACTTGGAGGAGAGAGACCTAATATTTAATAATCCACATTTCACTGTTTTACTCTTTGATGGAAAAGTGGATACTATATTGTTCTTTCTTTGTGATTTTTTATGTTTAACTCATTTTTTACCAAGTTTTTGTCTGTTTAGGAGCTGACACAGTCTCTAAAGGGATGAGAGTTTGGGAGGATAAGAGGAGGAAAGAAGCTGCAGAGAGTCGTGTAAGACTGCAACATTTCTCTGTTTATATTTGGTGCTATTTTTGTGTTATTTGATATTCTTTGGGTTGCAGCAATAGTTTGGCACTTAATATGTTGGGCTAATCTGAGCCCTGGATTTAGGGACCACAACAGACTTTTTAAAAGAATTTGATGATTTGCTATCAGAAAACTTCCAGACAGAAGGGAAATGACTCCTTAATGAGACAGAGCTCAGACATGCAATGGGTGTCATCCTACTTTTTAGTTTCTGGCCTCAAACATTTGCTACAACACATAAAAAAGTAATATAATCAGACCATGTGTAACACTGATACAATAGCTGAATGTAATGATACCTGTAAGAATTCTTATAAACAAACAAAATCAGTTATGAGTTGAATTAAGATTAAAGTTAGTATATTTTATCCCATACCACTTCTTTTTTCACCCGAGTAACCTTTTGCAGAAATTTGAATGAATATGATTTAATGATTTCATCTTTTGTTTCTGTGCAGACATCATTCTTTGCATTCACTCTGAGCATGTATTCACATTTTTGAACTGCAACAATTATTGGAATCATCTAATGATTAAAATACCACTCACCATTCAAACGGATATAGATTTCCGTATGTGTTTGATGGTGGATTTTCTCCTGTTTGACAACACAGCGATAGTGGTCATCCTTTTTCACAGTAGTATTGAGGCTGATGTAGAAGCGGTTTCCTATTTCAGAGACATGTGGCTGATCAGAAGGAATGGTCTGATTGTTACTGTCCCACCACTCGACCGTAGGTTTGGGGGAAGCACCCTTAACATCACACTTAAGGAGCGCCCAATTGTTTGTGTGATTGAGAATTGTAACAAAAGGCTCTGCTGCACCTGTGAAAACATGATAGACAGATTATTTAAGGACAATTGACAATATAAAAATATATTTTAATGCAGACTTCTCTTAAAATATAACTGGAGGTTACTGTAAATTTGAACCAAGACGCTCAGAGGGATGAGATAGCTTTGAGCATTTGTAAGCCATATGGTAGTTGTGCAATTAAGATAATGTCTTGATCAATAACATATTCAAAGTTAGTGAACTGATTATGAATTAGGTAATTCTTAATATTTACAAAGCATAAAAACTTTTGTTCGGACTGTTTATAAAGATAATCTGCAGATATTTTATATGGTTCTAACCGTAAGATGGTAAAAGTATTGTTCAGTATTTACCTATCAGTCCATATATACACACGAGGACGTAAGGATTAGTGACGTAATCACAAACCGGACTCACCGTTAATTCGGACCTTTAACCTTTTGAAACGCAGAGGTTGTATGCGACCCAAGTTTACATGTCAAAAATAATAAATAAACATACTCTGTATTTTGACTTTGACCGGAAACATCGATACAGACATTTTATACGTCATTTCAAAGCGCAGATGCTCATTTTTCAGCAGATTCGTTCATCTCAGTGAAGTATTTACGACATAAAAGCAGTAACGTGTTAATTTACGGCAGTAAAAAGGTATTAATCTTACTCCTAGCCTGATGCATCACAGTTAACAAGTCGTTCATTGGCCCAAAAACAGACTTTTGAAGACAAACAGCGGCTCGTTTTAAAGAGAACAAACTTCACAGATTAATTTCAGCTTGCTTGAGTTCGACTGGCAGAAAAAAAACTAACGGGAAAAAAGAAAGTATTCTCCAAGTAAACTTTGTCTGAGCTACCTAAACTTTTGAAAGAACAATAACAAAAGTATTAATAAATAAATTAACCAATCATCTTGGTTATCGCTGGAATCTGAAAGCATCCACGGGTAAAATTAACCAATTCGCATCCTTATCCGACGTAAAATGATGCACGCAAAAAGCTGTTAATCCTTTCAGCCAATCACAACAGAGCATCTTTATGCCATCCACGTGGGTGTTTGATTGACAGCTACTGTCATCCAAGAGAAAGTCACCGCAGTGAAACCACTCTGCTTTTGAAGCCGGTAAAATCACCTCTCTGACCATATATGGAAGTTAATTAAGTTAGCCTCGCTGTAACAATGGAACAGAAACAAATCAAAGAAAAGTGTTTTATCTGTCGAAAAAGACCCGATTAATTATAATAAATCAGCAGATTTTTATTTCAATTATTAAGGAAATCGCTTTGAAGTTAAGTTTAGCATTTAGGAATATTTGAAATGTAAAACACCAGAATGAATTCTCATTATTTGTTAAGTTTGGAGAAATTTTTGTGGAACTTCTGAAGTAAGTTTTCAGGGATCCTCTACTTTGCCCTTTCAATTAATTTCTGCAGTGTTGTAGAGCCACTTTTAAATATCAGAATGAAACTTGGCACATTTATTGTAGCCAAAATGAAGATGATATCCTGTAAATTTCAGCATTGTAGCCCTTATAATGACTGATTAAGTGTATTTAATATATGAAGTAAAAGCCTGAGAACATCAAGGCTTCAGTCATTTCCTGCATAATCCTCAAACTAATTATCTGTGTTAGAGCTAAAGGTAAAACTAACAGACTGCATTAAATATCACAGATTTTATTTCACAGTGATCAAACAGGCAGGTATCAGATATTTATGGTTTGGAAATTATTACAAAGTTTAGCCTTATAGTTACAGACATGCAGAATTGCACATGACTGTGAGAGGCTCTAACAAGTTAATACGGGCTCTGAAAGGGAAAAAAACACACATGTTAGAGGTGACTGTGGTCTCATCAACTTGGCAGTTAAATAAAACTAGAGAAAAGAAACCCAGACATGTTAACTTGCTATATTAGACAGTTTTTATAATCCTAAAGTAAAAGAGAAGGCTAGTTTATTGTCATGAATGTGTTATAATCACACAGTCAGAAAACACTTTGAACAGTTGTGTGTCTGATATTTCGGGAGAAGTGAACAATTATTTATTTTATTTTGTTTACTAAAGACTCCATGGACACCTCAGATTTATGATAAGTAGACAGGTGCAGGACCAGCATGCACATGGAAGGTCTCAGTTTTGTTCACTGAATATTAATGCAGGTGTGCTGTAGGAGTGAGGCCCTGCCAGATGTGCATGCTGACCGTTTCATCTGTAAATAATCAGCTGTTTTATAACAGCACTCACCAACAACAAGCTCAATGTGGAATGTTCTGATTTCTGGCTTCAGTTTTGGAAATTTACATAAATAGGTTCCGTTGTCTTCCAGCCTAGTTTTTTTTATTCTTATAGACGCGTTGCCATGCTTTAACTCTTCTGGAAAATGTGAGACCCGATCTTTGAACTCCTCATCTTGACCTGAGAGGCCATTATTGTAATATTTGCCATCATCATACAGGAACACATTCTTTTGTGGAACTGTTCCTTCTTTCTTCCAGTCAAACAGCATTGACTCAATGTTCTCATTGGTGCTGAGGGAGCAGGGTAAAATGACACCATCATCTTCTTTCACCGTCACTCTGGTCACAGGTGTCCCTGAAAGACAAAACATGAATTAAACAGTGATGAGGATAGAAGGAAAAGTCAGATATGAGGCAGGGGCAGCTAATCAGAAGAAAGTTGACCCTTGATTTCATCAGTCATGATCATTCTTTTTTCCTCTACAAAAATCATGAAGAGTAAGTAAACTAACAAAGTATATTTTCCTGTTGTCATCACTGTCCCACCTGTAGCCCCACAGTTTGTATGACTGGTTTAAATGGAGGCTGAAGGAGCTGAAGAGCTTGTTTCAGAGAGGATGCGCTCAGAGGCTACACCAAGGCCCAGACTGAGATAAACAAGGATCATTGTGAACTGTGAATCATGCTAAACTGTTCCAGCAGTGTCCAAGAATAAAATATGGAGCTGGAAATTAGTATAATAGCTCACCTTTACTTCATGTATTACATTTCTGTTTTCAGAATTCAGAGGGTGAGGTCCATTAAAGAGAACTCTCTCTGAATATTGATTTCTGCTAATATGACTGCATCCACATGAGCTGTTACAGAAATTGAGTGTGACAAAAAGAAAGAAAGAAAAGCGGAGCAGGGATTGTTTTGGTTCTACGTATGATCACTCGAAACAGCCCCGCTGGTCCAGTTAAATGTGTGCATATAGTTGTGCAATTTCTAGCTACGGTAAAACTGAATAGCACATGAAAGGAAGCGAAATACAAGAAAAGTAGCCATTCAGTTTTGGGGGTTGAATATCCCCCCCCCGACTGTATGAATCGATTTATTTTCTTTACAGGTTAATTACACCTTCCTCAGTCTCTTTCGCACTCTGCTGGTGGGTGTGCTCTTTCCCATCTTGCGCCTCTCCATGATAACCGCTAAGAGCAACAGCCTCCCATGACTGTGAGGGTTTGTTACTAGTTGTTATTGGTACTGCTGTTCACCGCGGAGCATATTTCTCCATATTTATCAAACACTACTTCTACATTAAACTTTGTTCTAAAAGCAGCGCATAGGGAAGATAGGAAGGTCAGTTGCGTTGATGTCACGAGGTGGAATGGACAAGTTAACTTGGTTTTTTAATCATCTTGCATGTGTTTGTGTTTTAATGGTGAGTGTTTTTATTTTTTCATGCTTTTATTGTAAATATTGTTGACTTGTCCAGGAGAGACTCCGCTCCTCCATGATTATTAACTTGGCACACCTGGGAGGTCACAGAGGCCAATAAGAGTGCCTGGCAGGACAGGAAGAGGAGAGGAGCAGAGATGGAGACGGAGGGTAGCTGGTTGCAAGCGGCGGCGGCCGCAGAAGGCTCAACTGGCAGCGGCAACAGACTTGGAGGCCCTGGCGAGTGGGCTGCAGAGAGTCAACTGGGATTAAGGAATATTCTGCAACGGTGCGGGAAATTTGCAACTGAGGGACGGGCAGAGAAGTACACCCAATGCCGGGCGAGGGACAAGATACCTGACACGCGCTTGATTAAAAGGCGTTTCCGGTCATTAAAAGAAGAGTGACTGCCGTTTTCCTCTGTCCCTCAGTGGCGGCCCGTGAGAGCTGGTGAAGATAGGACGTCGGGAGGACGCCGCTGTCTTCGCTATTTAAACAGACCATTTATGGGACTTTTAGGTTTTAGTGGACTCTTTATATTAATATTTTGCTCTTTTATTTTATTTGAATAATTGTTGTCCCTGGCCAGGGTATTTTATTGTGTTGTATGTGCGAAATAAATTATATTTTTAAAAACGTAAACTTAAAATTTCCTATTGTCTTTGGCTCCGCCACTGCTCTTTCCGTTTGAGAAAGGTTCCCCTTTTTTATAGTAGAGTCTGTACTAAAGCGTGCTTTTTTACATTAAGACATATGATTGGCTAATCCAGTTTCAGTAACGAATGTGCCGCTGTCATTGTTTGATGGGCCGGTGGGCAGCGGCCCAGTTGCCAGAAATGCAACTGAAACTTGAATTGCATATACAGGGAGATCAAAGACTTAAAAAAACAAATGAGAGGTTTATTTTTATTTTATTTTTATTTTTTAAGGATTCAAAATATTGAAACCAAGAACATTGAAATATTGTAGTTTGCTGCATGATTTAAGGAGGTAAGTCCACAATTTATATATATATATATACACACACGCACACGCACACGCAGCGGACTAACAAAGACGCCACACTTTCTCTTTCACACTTTCATTAAAACTCCTCTTAATGGAATCATGAGTATCTGATCATAAACAACATAGAGATTCGTTTCGTTTCATTGTTCAAGATGTTGCACATTTATCTGCGCCAACTCTAATTATTTCAACAGTAAAATGTGGCTGCGTTAACAGCTGATGTCACAGGTGTAGATGCCGCAGTCATCCACCCACTAAAGCAGCAGCCTGAGCAGCGTTAAAGCTCCATCCGCTGCTGTGAAACGTGACTGTCAAAAGTCTAAATCAATGAGTTTCTTACCGGAGTCAGCTGCAAATGTCAGTCCGGTCAAAGTCAGGAAACAGAACCTCAGAAACAGAAGTGGAAGAAGCTCCATGTCTGCAGAAACCCTCTGAGGATCAAATGTTACAGCATGTCTTTAACAAACGGAGCTCAGAGCCACTCCCCTGCGCACTGACACGCTACTTTGAGTTTCTATTCTCTTAAAGCAGTAAGTCATAATTGCACTTCCGGTGGCTTTTAGATTTAAATTGTATTAGCAGTAACAGACATACAGAAAGGCTGACGGGAGAGAGATTAATGAAAGAAATGACTGCTTTCCTCAGTGCTACATCTGACCTGCGCTAATGAGGAAACGCAAAAGGAAAAGGAAATAAAATGTTCATGGCATCCATTTTGGATTTAATTCAGTTTTAATTTTCCACCCAACCATCCTCTTCTGCTGATCCTTGTCAGTGTCTGCTGGGGGGCTGGAGCCTATCCCAGCTGTTGCCATCGCCAATGTCCTGCACACCACCCTTAGCCACGTGGACAAGAAACAGGGTAACTATGTGAGACTGCTGTTTGTTGATTACAGTTCAGCGTTCAACACAATAGTGCCCTGCAGACTGTTCACAAAGCTGAGGGATCTGGGTGTTGGACTTCCTCAGTGGCAGAACTCAGGTGGTGAGGGTGGGAAGGTGCATCTCTGACAGCATCACCATCAACACAGGAGCACCACAGGGGTGTGTCCTCTCACCACTGCTCTACTCCCTCTATACCAGCGGTCCCCAACCCCGGGCCTCAGACCGGTACCGGGCCGCAAGAGTTGAGGCTCAGGTGTGAAATGTATGGTTTTCAGGGTTTTTATCGGTTTTCAGCGTTATTTTGTTATCGTTTTTATCGTTAACTCGGTTTTCCTGGGTCTTTTCACGTGTGTTATGAATAAATCTTCTTTTTCGGTACCGGTACTAGTTTTATTTTGTTGTTTTATCCGCGACACCTTAAAGGCCGGTCCGTGAAAATATTGTCGGGCATAAACCGGTCCGTGGCGCAAAAAAGGTTGGGGACCGCTGCTCTATACTTCAGACTGTGTGGCCACCCATGTCTCCAATACCATTGTGAAGTTTGCTGACGACACAGTGGTGTTGGGCGCCATCTCCAACAACGATGAGGCGGCCTACATGGATGAAGTGAAGAATCTGGCATCATGGTGCCAGGACAACCACCTCCAGCTGAACGTTGGCAAGACCAAGGAGCTGGTGGTGGACTTCAGAAGGAGTCAGCACAAAGACTACAAGCCCATTATCATCAAGGGAGTTCCAATGGAAAGGGTGCAGTCCTTCAAGTATCTCGGTGTCCACATCTCCTCAGACCTGAAATGGTCTGCCCACATTCAGGTCCAGTCCTATAGGCAGCGCCTCTATCATCTCCGACAACTGAGGAAGTTCAGGGTCTCACCAGTGATCCTCAGGATTTTCTATACAGGCGCTGTGGAGACCATCCTCACACAGAACATCACATCCTGGTATGGGAACAGCTGTGTCAAGGATAAAAAAGCTCTTCAGAGTGATCAGTACAGCAGAATGCTTCTGCAGGGCTGTTCTCCCCTCCCTACTGGACATTTACACCAGGAGATGCTGGTCCAGAGCAGCTCAGATATTGAAGGACCCGTTCCACCCCAGCAATAAACTGTTCCAACTTCTGCAATCAGGCAGAAGGTTCCCCACCATCTGGGCAAGAACAGAGAGCCTCAAGAGGAGCTTCTCAGGCCATCCGTGTGTTAAATCAGGACATGCCCCACATGCCTGATCCTTCCGGCTGGCAGGTTCATTTGGCAATTTAGAGTTTCCAATTAACCTAACCCCACCAATTGCATGTCTTTGGACTGTTCGAAGAAGCCGGAGTAGCCAGATAGAAACCACACAAACACAGGGAGAACATGCAAGACCCCAGCTTGATGGTGGAATTGAACTCAGGGCCTTCTTGCTGTGAGGCAGCAGTGCTAACCACTGTGCTTAATTTTAATTTTCAAATTTCATTTTCATTGAATGAAAATAACATTTGGCAAAAACTGCATTTCCTCTAGTGGAGATAGTTGAGCTGCTTCAGCCATCTGACCATAATGCCTCTTGTATGCATGCCCTATAGAGAGGAGGCCCCAGACCAGACCCAGGACATCCTGGAGAGATGATATCTTTTGGCTAGCTTTGGAACACCTTAGTGTCCACGTGGAGGAGCTGGAGGATGTGGCTGAGGGGACTTGTGCCAATCTTGGCTGTCACAGGGTGAGAGGTGAAGTAGACACAAACAGGTCATCAGTCTACCATAAAATTTGCTGATTGATTGATCATTTTTTGTATGTCACTTCTGGCTTGATCAATCAATCAATCAATCAATCAATCAATCAATCAATCAATCAATCAATCAATCAATCAAACAAACAAACAAACAAACAAACAAACAAACAAACAAACAAACAAACAAACAAACGTTTAGTTTCATTTGGCAGTGGCAAGGACAATCTCCCTTTAATAGTAAGAAATCTTTGGCAGACCCAGACTCAGGGAGGAGCAGCCATCTGCTGCAATTATCTAGGAGGGAAGGACAAGCAAGAGACTCACATAGGAGAGAGCCAGGGCTTTCCACTTTTCATCCTTTTCATCACTGCCCTCACTTCTTCCTTAATAATCACTGTACTGTCCTCCACCCTCAACTCTCTCTCATTCAAAACAAAGCTGGAAATGAACATAACAGATAAATCTGGGTCCATATTTCTGTCTGCATGCAGGAATGGACAATTACCCACCCGCGGATCATAGTACACATAGTGAGGTTTTCATGTATCTGAATGTTGGAAATGACACGTTTTATATTCTGATGCCATCAGATCCCCCACTCAGGGACTACGATTCTATTAAAGAGGAGAGAGAAATTCAAAAATTTTTTAAACAGAAATTGAGTGTTTGAAAGGCATGACTAATCATTTTAAAATTAAACATGACATTACTACTAGTCTGAGAATTTACAGCGGAATTTTATCTCAACGTCAGACAGAGGAATGATACTACAACCCAGGCTATGAAGTCATAAAAAAAAAGAAAAAAAGATTTCAGCTCTACTCTCACTTTCACTTTAAACGACAGACTTCCTGTCAGGAAATTCAATTTCACAACAAGCTGGCCATCATCCAGAAGGCCAGACTTCCAAGAACTGACAGCCTTTGGAATAATGGCCGTATGTCAGGAGCTGTACTGATTCATGCACTGACAGCATATTATCTCCATGATGCAACCTCTCTGCTATCAAGGAAACTGCAGGCATTCATGAGAACAGATGACAGTGAGAGGAAGAAGTAATATTTACGAGTTGTTTTCTTTTTGCACCACTAATCATTTTCACTTTTCATGTGAACAACATGAACGAAAATGTGAGACAAACTAGTTATTCTGCTTGGTTGTCATCTACTTTTTAGAGTCCCTGATTAAAATCACAGTTAAACCAATGTTTTAGAAGCTTATCACACATATTCAAATTCAACAAAGTGAGTCATGAAGGCAGGCAAGTAGAGAAAGAAACATGAAATTGTTGAGTGTAAAAAACACAAGCTTTTGTTTAAACATAAAGAATGAAGCCCTAGTTTTGCTCTGTTTCTGTTTGATGGTGGCAGGAAAACAATGTTTGTGGTGTGTAACTTCAGAAGACAAACGCTCATTTTAGTTTCTACTACATGCTGTAAAAATAACAAAAACAAAACAGAGGAAAATAGACCTTGTACTGCTGGCTTCAGTTGGCTCTCCTCCTTCTTGTTTATTCTGGGTTGATCCACAGTGACAAACATAAAATGACTGAGTATTTTAACCAGAACAAAGTGCAGGAAACAGGCAGCAGATAGAAACTCTGTTTAGCACCAGGCTAAATTTCAGAGCCGGGGAAGCATTCATACTTTCTTTGATAAGGTCTAAAACTATTAAGCAAATTAGACAAGTTAAAGCAACTTCTTCTCAGATAATAACTCTCCCCTTTATTATCATTATTATTGTCATTATCATTATTATTTAACCAGTCTTCTTCGGCCTCTTTTGCAATCAGAATCATGATCTGAGTGCACTGCTGTGCCAACCATATTTTGTTTGCCAAGATGAGGTCTTTAACAAATTTTCCTCTTCATATTGTCATCCATTCATTTCTCTATCATTATTATTATTTACATGTGTGATATTGCAGTGCTGTGCTTGTACCCACTTGTAGTGGTGAAGAGAAGAGAGAATAAAAAAAACAGACAGAAAATAAAAATAAAAATGAGAGAAAATAAGAGGAGATGAAAATACAGTGACAGCGAATGAGTAGAAATGAGTAGAAAAACACCAACTGTTAAAGAAAACACAAGCATAAAAGAAATGGCACCACAAGAGTACTGAGCCCTGTGGACACATCTCGATGACAAGCACGTACCAACCCCAGCAAAAGAAGGAGGGAGGCCTCAGATGGACCCATTTGAGGACGGGTCCATATGCTCTTTGGTTGGAGCCCTCACAACCAAAGACCAAGAACCCCTCAGAACAACAGGCAGCCAGAAGGCCCAGGAGCTGAGAACTGCCCCTGGGACGTTGATGCAGTTCCACAAATGATGATACACTGCTGAAGACATGACATCAGGATTTTGTGGTCCATTTTATAAAAGGCAGCAGTAAGATTCAGAAGTAAAGTAAAATAGTATCACATCACAAGAAAAGTGTGAGTATTGTACATTTAAGTAGGCTGACATTGGCTTTGTTAAAACTGAAGGTCTGATTGCATGAAAAGCAAACGGTTGTGCGTACAAACTTGCTGACTGACAGTCTTTCATAAAGCTGAAAAACAGCTCAGATGAGTATTTTGTTTCTCTTCAGTTTCTGTCTTTAGGTATTTTGTGTATGACAGAGTAACTGTGTACAACATGTCAGAGCTCAGCCTCTCAGTATTAAACCACAATACATTCTTTGTGTTAATTTCTCAGCAGATTGATGAAATCCAATCTGACAGCATCAGTACAGGGAACTGTTTTAATCTGCAGTAAATTCATGTGATGTAATTTGATCTGTAGATATTCTAAAACTAATTTTTCATTAATTATTAAACTGTACTCATTATAAAAAATTCTTTCAAACGTATAGTGAATGAATTAGTTTAACTAATGACTAGCTGGAAATGTAAAACTACAACCAAGAACAGAGCACTTCGCTCTCGCTCTGCAGGCTTACTTGTTGTTCCTACAGTATTTAAAAGTAGAATGAGAGGCAGAGCCTCCAGTTTCTCTTCTGGAACCAGCTTCCAGTTTGGATTCAGGAGACAGACACTATCTCTACTTTTAAGATTAGACTTCAAACTTTTAATAAAGCATATAGTAAGGGCTGAATCCTCCCTCAGTTAGGTCTAAGCTGCTGGGAGATTCCCATGGTGCACTAACTGTTTCCGCTTCAGTCACCTTTTTTCACTCTGTGTTTATACATCACTACTGTGTTCATTCATACTTATTATTAGTCCGGCTCTCTCCCACAGTGTGTCTTTGTCCCGTCTTCCTCCGCTGACCCCCGATCAGTTATGACAGATAGCCATCCCCTCTGCCTGTCATACAGCACAGTGTGCACAGCTTAAGGAGTCAAAGAAAATGTTCTCGCTAAAGCACCAACTTTCTTCAAGTGTTTCCAACATGCGGAACATTTAGAAGAAGAAATATTCTCCTCGTCAGGTGCCAACAGGAGACATTAACTAGTATCAAATGCTATCGGTGATCACTGCAAATCTGCACACTCACTGTAAATCACATTACACTTCCACAAGAACTGAAATAATGATCCCAACATTATTAAAAGCTGAACACTGAACATTAACACTCAGAGGAGTCTTTGCATTGTCATTGCTCAAGTAATCTTTTAATAGGAAAAATCAGTAATAACAGTGTTTGGGTCACAGTGCAGTCTCACACTGCAGCAGTGCCCAGTCCTGTTCCATCATGTATGTTTGCAGATCAAGAAAAAATTTAAAGACATTGAAAACTAAAACCAGGAAGAAAAGAGAAAGAGAGAAATGATCTCTGCTTGAGTAATTAAAAGGAAAGGTTTGAACTATATTCTATATCTTTATGTGTTTCTGAAGAAAAACCTCAAACCCACACAGTAAGCCAGAGTGCACCCTCAGGCTGATCTTCAGACACATCAAACACATAAACAGGAAGTGTTGCAACACTTTTTTGTGCCACTGCAAGTGTGGACACAGCACTGAGGAACTCAAACATTAACACTGCTAACAGCTTCAGAGGTAAAACCTCTACAGTCACAGGAGTCGTTGCACTTTCTGGAGAAAAATGTTGAAAAAATCAGTAATCACAGTGTTTGGGTGACAGTGCAGTCACACACTGCAGCAGTGCTCAGTCCTGCTTCATCAAGTATGAAGGAAAGAGAAAGAGACAGAGATGTTGCCACATCGACAGCTTAGTGATTAAAAAGAAGATCTGACCTAAACTCTTAAGATGGACAACTAGAATTAATTTAAATATGTCTTTCTGAAGAAAAGCTCTTACAGTAACCCAGAGTAACCCTCAGGTCACTTTTTTCAGAAACATCTGGTTACAGCGGGATTTATAATCAGTGCTATTAGAAATCCAAAATTAATAACCACCCCCAGATTATTAAAGAGAGAAGAGCTGAACCTGAATTATTGAGACACAGATTTCAGTTATGCTGAGATGAATCAGTCGCCTCAGACTCCCAGACTAAAGCACTCACAGCAGAAATCAGCGGGTTTACAGCCAGATGTAATAAATGTTTGTGGTCCCTGTGATCAGCTTCTCACTTCATACCAACTGGGTAGGTTTTATTTAAAAATTCTTATTATTATTTACAATGAAGAAGGAAGTTAAGTGGAAGGATGGGTTTGACAGGTGTCCCAGCACAGTTGGCTGAAGCTGTCTGCTACGCCTCACCTCCACTAACTGAACTGTTTGTACTGTTGGTGCTTTTGGAAAATTTAATCCAATCATCTTACACTTATTATCCCCCTGTTGTAAGGAACAGACCATCCAAGTGTTGTAGTTTTGTAGTTTTTGGACTCAATGAGCAGTCAGACAAGGATAGTAGAATAAAAGTACACTCTAAAAAATGTTTTGTTGGCTCAACTTAAAAAAATTGAGGTAACAATTTCCACTCAGCTTTTTAAGTTACAAATTTTGCATATTATTAAGTAAATCCAGCAAGTAATTTTTAGGTTTGGCTAACTCAACTGGTTCAACAAACCAACATGATTTACTTTGACCTCTACAAGCATAATTAAGTTTAAGCAACCTAATATTAATTTAGAATTTCTGGTAATATTGAGTTGACAAATTACATTAGTTGAGTTACTCTAACTTACTTTTTTTACATATATCCAACTCACAATTATCCATGCAAAATGTTTTAAGTTACTAAATTAACTTTTCCAAAAATCAAACATAGCCATTTAATTTATTCCAACTGATGAAACAATTTATTGCATAACATTTTCGAAGTAATACACTTCTGTGTCATACAACATAAATCAAACATTACAGCAGCCCTTTAATTATAAATGAGTGGGCAAAAACAATAATGTATTTCAGTACAATTCCTCCACAAACAACCTCAGTAACAAAAGAAAATGTAGGATGTTTATTACCTGGACAAGGTGTGTTGAATCAGAAGCTAAAACATACTAATTCACTTTGTTTTTCTTACTCCACAATGGTGTCTACAACTTCTGATTAACTGAACACACCAGCCAATCAACATTGTTTAGTTATTAATAGAAACAAGCAGAGCAGTGGGGCCTGATGACCAACTTTGAGAACCACTATAAAGATTTGTAAAGGTATATTAAATAAAGCGGCGTCTTCCAAATAACAATAATTTTAAATCACACCCTTCTAAAATACCTCAGAGAACAAACATTGCAATGTAAGGCAATTTGTTTTTGCAAATCTGCTTATTATTAAACATTAACTTTAACCTATCAACTTGGTAAATATTACAGAATCAAGAAAATTACAAAACATTTTAGTATTTAACAATGCAACAATCCAAAGGTAAGGTTATACGTATTATGAACTCTCAAAACTACACTTGTCTAAGACTGCATAAAAAACACAAGAAGCAGGACATCTGAATATTGCAGCCTAAATTACATTTGTTTTATGACAGAAGTTTGTACTTAAGAGACATTACCCGTGGGCTGGCTTTAAGCCCATCAAGTTCCAGAAACACCTTCTGGAATACCTCTAGAGTGTTCTTTACTTGTTTGGGGTAGCTCAGATTGAGAGCGTATATAAGTCCCATCATTAAGGCACATGCTCTCGGCACATCAAGGTCTTCCAAGACAGCTGTTCCTTCAATCACAATTTTAGCGACGGCTGGAAGAGACACTGCTGCACATCTGGTGACTACGATCTTTACCACTTCTTCTGGGAACTGTTCTTCATAACCCTGGCAAGTAGGTTAAAAAGAAACATGTCGGTTATTTTATGTGCCATTTAAAAATATAACACAAAACAATGTTAGATTTACCTACCAGCTGTTCTCTGAAGAGATCCTCTTCTTTCTCTTTCAGATACACCATCAGGCAACGGATTGCGACCTCTCTTCTTGTTTCCACCGAACTCTGGAGAATAAAAAAAAGTTAACTAGGTGAAAAGTCAAACATATTACATTTATAGGACTAGCGTTTTGCTAATTATTGATTTAATTTTTGTTTTTAACAAATAAACGATTTAATTTTTATAACTTGAATTTAATCTGTTGCATACTGACCTGCTTTCAATGCACCCTTTGCTAGCAGTAGGATAAGGTGAGTGAAAATAAATGTAACCTAGATTTGGAGACTATTTCAAACAGTTTTTGTTGAGTTCTAAGGATTCAACTATAATAGTTATATGTGATATATGTGATGCAGAACTGGAAAAAGCCACCTGTGGACAAGTCTTGTAATGATGTGATTAAAACATTAAAAGCTCCTATCTACCCTCTTTAATGTATTTGTGTAACTTGTCTTCCTCATAAACGTTTATTGTGTAGTTGATGAAGATACTTGTAACACTCCAAATTATTACCTCAGTTTTTCTCCTCACATTATTTGTAATATGACCCATACTTACCTTAATGTATTGTCAAGTTACATGTGACATGGAAAGTACCTATTTAAATTTACCCACCTCAGTTTGCAATTATGTGACCAAAAGTTACATTAATGTCTTTTCATCTCACTTATGAGGTGCAAAATACTTATGCATCTGAGTTTTATTTTTTCTCTTCAATCTGAGTTACCAAGTTACAAATACATCACTATATCCTTGACTCTTACAACAAAGAAAACAGACAAACATATTTTGAGTGATGTTTTCTTTAGCAAATTTTTACTCTGTCCACCTCTGATGTTCACTTTTTCACTCTTCAGTAAAAGATAGCCACAATGCTCCTGAGATAATGAATTACATAATTAACTTTTAAGGTGTGTAAGATTATCAGTTATATTCAGTTTCTTTTTTCTTACCTCTTGCAACATGTTCCTGATGCGTTCAATCTTAATTTTTGCAGCACCGCCTTTTGAAGAGACCAGGGACATTATTCTTGTGGAATACTGGTCCAGTTTTGCCATGAATGTTGTTTCCAAGTTAACAGTGGTGATCCTTTGGAATTCATCATTTATCTGTAAAAGATAAAAAAGACACAATTAAAAGCACAATGTGTTAATGTAATGCACAATGTCACAATTATAAGTTATCCTATAAATTATTTAATAAAATCACCTGTGCTGCATCAAAAAGCGCAGGCCATCTACTTCTGAAGTCATTCACAGGTGGTGCCAGATTAACAACTTCCTGTCTACGATTCGAGAATGTTTTGGCCATTTTTTCACTGATGATCCGATAGTTGTTCCTCTTCTTCACTTCATCAAGAAGTTCCAATCTTTCCTTTTCCAAGCTTTCCTCTGTTTCTCCTTGTGGGTGAGGTGGCAAATAGTTCACCTCAGCCTTTCTTGGCTTTTTGAGATTCTTTGAAGGTGTCTTCTCATGTGCTTGCTTTCTTTTGAGAGAGTTCACATCCAGCTCAGGGCACCCAAGCCCTCTGAGTTTACTTCTGTAATTGCCCATTTTATATTTCAGTCTTTGTTGCCATCCATAGCATCCATTATAGGATCCCGGTTCTTTAAGGCAAGGGTGTTGTTGAACAAGTGCTTCAGCTACATCTGCTAATTGTGCAGGCAACATACTGAAAGATCGTTTCAGCCAGTTTCTCAAGGATGTCTGGAAGAAGTGGAGTAAAGTTAAGTTTAGTTCCATCCTTTTTGAAAGTTTCATTTCCTGAAGCAAGTAAAAGCTCTGTGTCATAAGCAAAGCGAGGAACAGAAAAATTGGTAGGCCAGCGCTGTAAACGCCGACTCAAATGTTCAGGTGAGGAAAGAATGACTGTATCCTGAGACCCAGATGAGCAACTGGTGCCACAGAACACACTCGATGTCTCTGAGACTGATGTCTCTGAAATTGCTGAAGCATTGACCAAGGTCTCTGATGCAGATTTGAAGGAACTGTCTACATCACTAAATGTCAAAGTAATTGTGGGAGGTTCAATAATCTGAACCACCTTAAGTGTGTCCTTGTCCTTGATATCACCTGTTGATGTCAGAGAAAAATATTCTTCTCCAAAGTCAGCATCCTTATAGTGCAAAGTAAACTTCCCATCAACCTCAAAAGTCTCTTTCACAATAGATTCAAGTTCTTCCACTGTTCCAGGGATTCCATGTGGTAAGTCCAGTTTTCGAATGTTATGCTCTTTGAGTATGATCCGAAGTTTAGCAGGATGAGACATTGAGGTACCTATATAAAAAGGAAAATAAAAAACAAAACAGAATTTAGTTTTTGAATTTTACTCATGGTGGAATATACCTCCTATCACCCTGGAAACTAGATATCAAATCAGTAGCCGGTGGCCACTTCTGCAGAGAAGATCAGTCATGTGTAAATTGCCTTCCAGACTTGTGGCAGAGCAAGATAGGTGTACTACTAAATCTCTAATTATTGATTAAACATTACTATCCACAAAATTTGAGCTATAAAGATAAACAAATACAAGGAAGACAAAGCAGCTTTGGCCATACTGTATTGAAATGGCTACTGTGCCTTCTACGGCACATAGATGTAATGCTTTAGGGTCACCATACGCTTCCCTGCTACAGTGTATGCTGCCAGTGGAATAATATCAGACAGATCACAGGACTCAATAACTTTAACACTTCTAGTGTTTTCAAGCTCAAAGCTCCTGAAATGTTCAGAATACCATGCATTTAAGCATTTCACAATGAAGCCAACTTTTCCATTAATTACAACCATCTGAATCAGTTCTACAAAATCTGGCAGACCACCTGTTGATCCATGTGCCAGGATCATTCCAGTGGTATAACTGGTGCCACTGTAAGACACAGTATTTGCTATCTGGACATTTGACTCCCCAGGGAACTTATTTTCCGCTGCTTTCCTAATGTCTTCTCTCAGCACAGTCAAATTCACTGTTAATAGTTTTGTTACCTGTAAAGAAGGCTGGGCTGTTTGATTTCCATGTAGATGGTAGGCAATCATTAACTGATGCTTCACTGATAGAGACAACAGAATGTTTCGAAAACAGCGGGTATGCCTAACCACACGCTTAAAAAAGCTGTGCTTGGCTTCAAAACGCATAGTCCACAGAAAAATAAGTGGACCAAAAGCTTTTATGAGTTGTGGATAGTGCTCTAGGAAATGATGTTTTGGAATCAGTCTTTCCTGTGGGAAAGCTTCCTGAAATCTTTGCCGATGCTCGAAAATCTTGCTGTCAAGAAAACAAATGGTTGAATCTGTATGAACAGATGAAAGGACAAGTTCAACTATATCCTTAAGGTTGAGAAGGAGCAGCCATGTTGGTTCACTCTCTGGTATTTTTTCCCCAACTATAAGGGGGAGGAGGCGAAGCAAAGCCCAGTTTTCATGCGCATTCCCCCCAACAGTTTTTTTTGTTGCAAAATTCAATGGAACTGGTTGTGGGGCATCAGTTTTATCAGCCCATCTGTATGGAAACTGTTTAATTGATTTGTTAAGCTCGTCCAGAGTAAAATACTTTCCCTTGATTAAGGTACTAAGGCAAAGTGCTAACTCCAAAGGTACAATACCTTCAAAGAGATCATGTAGCAAATCTGGCGGATAGCCAGTTAAAACATCGAAATGTTTTAGGTTTTCGGTCAGTGGGCAAAGTTTTTTTACTCCATAACAGTGAGACTGACTTTTATCTCCTTTTGCAGTGTCAACATGTACCCTGTGTTCTTGTATTGTTCTTTGACTAAATGCTCCACTTCGAACGTCACTTACTTGGATTTGGGTTCGTTCTCCAAGACAAAACCTGCAGACATACGCACTTGAGAAACTCTCCACAAATCCTCCGAGAGAGTGTGCACCAAGGTTGTCTGCAACAACACAAAACACAGTACCTTTGACACATATGCCTAATGAGGGAATGTAAAGTCCTTCTTCTTCTAGGCATGCAAGATCTTTCAAGAGTGGCTCAAAGACAGCACTGTAACCAAACTGTTTTACATCATCAGATTTGCATAGAATGGCTAGGTAGATTGATGTCAGTGAGGACCTGAGCAATGGTGGTACATTAGCTAAAACCCAATACACTGCTGTAATTTTGTGCTTTTTTTCTTGAGGTGCCAAGTGGATTACACACTTCAAACTCATCCACATACAAAATGAGGGAAATGGCTGGACTCTCTTCTGATAACAGTTGATTATTTTTAAAATTAGTGCCATGATGAAATGACGTGTATTGTGTTTCAGAGCTATAATCCATTTCTGAGGTCTGTGTAAGGAAATCTTGGATCTCCTTTTTTTTCCAAGACTTCATTCAGGGACTTTAAAACAGGTACATACTGGAAACTTCTCCGTTCCCCAACACTAAGCAAATACTCAGTGGGTTCTACCAAACAAAAATTCTCCTTGAAATATTGGCTTCTTTTGTAAGAGGTAGAAAGAGGACCTTTATTTCCAAAAGCCAATGTGATTGGGTTGCACTGACAGAGGTCTGCAACCATATCTGAAATCACTAAATCATCAACGGCACAATTATGCTTCTTTAGGCTTAACTGTAAAATCTCTTTTAGAATAGGGCCTGAAGCAGAGGAAGAAATGAATTGTAACTGTTCAACTAACTCATCAATACACTTGTGAGAAACATTCATTTCATTCATTCATTTCATTCATTTTATTTTTGTTTCACACATGGTACAGCAGTAATTCATTTCCCATACACAACCTTCCTTTCAATTAATGTAACACTGTTTCCATGCATGAAAAGGAGCAGGAAGAAGAATAAATTCTTATTGACACCTGCCCCCTACCTGTGACAATACAAGTATGCAACCAAAATTACACTCTGACAATATTCTGCACATAACAAAACAAAACAAACCAAACAAAACAATATACTCAACAATGAGCAATACCACTAAATATCAAACTAAAAGGTTAATTTTTTCTACAATTAAACTTTGTTATTTTCAACTTCTTCATATTGATTTAGTATTTTATTCTTATAGCAGATTTTAAATTGAAAAACATTTGTACAGCACTTAAGATGATCATCGAGAGAATTCCAGTTTCTTATGCCTATGACTGTTGGACACATTTGCCTTTGTGTGGTTCGAGCAAACCGATGCTTAAAGTAAAACTTCCTTCTGCCGTCCCCATTTTCTGAACACAATACAAATAAACTTTGTAACTTAAAAGGTAGTGTTTTATTTTTTGCCCTAAACATAATAATTAATGTCTGTAATTTCACTATATCTTCTAGCTTTAATAATTTCGATTTTATAAACAAACTATTAGTGTGTTCTCTATATTTAACATTATGCATGACTCGAAGCGCTCTCTTCTGTAATAAATATAATGGTTTCATATTAGTCACATATGTATTCCCCCATACTTCAACACAATAACTCAGATAGGGTAGAAACAATGAAAAATATAATATTCTCATTGTCTTGTAATCTAATATATATCTTACATTACCCAGGATATAAATACTTTTAGCCAACTTTTTTTTAACATGGTCAATATGAGGTTTCCATGTTAACTTGTCATCCACTATTACACCCAGAAAACGCAATTCTGTCACTCTTTCAATTGATACTCCCTCTATAGATAATACTATCTCTTCCTCCTTTGCTCGGTTTCCGAATATCATAAACTTAGTTTTTTCCAAATTCAGTGATAACTTATTTACATCAAACCATTTTTTTATTTTTTTCATTTCAATAACCATAATGTTAGCCAATTCTTTCAAATTTTCTCCGGAACAATAAAAATTTGTATCGTCTGCAAACAAAACAAAATGCAACATTTTTGATATATCACAAATGTCGTTTATATATAAATTAAAAAGTTTTGGTCCTAAAACAGAACCTTGAGGGACCCCACATTCTATTTTCATTCTATCAGATGAGTTGCCTAAACACTGCACATATTGAAACCTATTATCTAAATAACTGCTTAACCAGTTCAATACTATTCCTCTCACACCATAAGTACTTAACTTTGAAATCAAGATGGAGTGTTGCAGAGTGTCAAAAGCTTTTTTTAAATCAATGAATACCCCTATAGTATATTTATTATTGTGTGTTGCTGATGAAATGTCTTCAATAGTATTCATTAATGCTACTGCTGTTGATCTGTTCTGTCGAAATCCGTACTGACTTTCACTTAACAGTTGATGTTTTTCAATGAAACTATCAAATCTTTGTGCAAAGAGTTTTTCAAGCACTTTAGAAAACTGTGATAGCAATGATACTGGTCTATAATTATTAAAACTATCTCTGTCTCCTGATTTGTAAAGAGGGATAACTTTTGCCACTTTCATTCGGTCAGGAAATACACCCGTGTAAAATGAGAGATTAAAAATATAACAGAGAGGTTTGATTATACAATCCAAGGTCTTTTTTACAATGACCATGTCTAACCCATCACAGTCAGTAGATGTCTTGTTTTTAGAATTTGCTACAATAGCTATAATTTCTTTTTCAGTGATTTCCCCTAAAAACATAGACTGTACCACTCTGCTGTCTCCTTTCCATTCGTCATTCCATTCTGAATCATCCTGTTTACTAATTAAGTTTGCCAGGTTAGGCCCAATATTTACGAAAAAAGAATTAAATTCATTTACCACTTCATTCATATCACTTACTACCTTATTTTTCATATTAAAGTAAGTAGGTAAATTTAAAGATGTATATTTATTACCCAATACGTTTTTTAAGATATTCCACGTACCCTTAACATTATTTTTGTTTTTGTAAAATAATTTATTATAATACTCTTTCTTGGCCTTTCTGATAATTAATACTAACTTATTTTTATAAACTTTATATTTCATTTCAGCAGGCTTTGTTCTAAGTTTTATATAATCTCTATACAATTTATTTTTCTTTTTACATGCATTTTCCAGTCCTTTTGTTATCCATGGTTTACCAGTAGTTTTCTTTTTCTTTTGCTTATATAATACCAGTGGACAGTGATTTTCATACAAAACCAAATAAATATTTAAGAATGCCTCGTATGCAGCATTGACGTCATTAACATAAACCTCATTCCAATCTTCTTTCATAAGATCTTGCCTGAACGTATTTATTGCATCATCATTTCTAATTCTTATATATCTGTCCACACACGCTTCCTCCTTTCGTGTCATTTTATAATCTAAAGTAACAAAAACAGGTAAATGATCACTTATGTCATTTATAACAAGACCACTTATAATGTTGCTTTCCAAGTAATTAATGAAAATGTGATCAATTGAAGTAGCTGACTTTTCAGTTATTCTACTAGGTTTAGTAATCAGAGGGTAGAACCCTCTTCCAAATAATAACTCAAAAAAATCTGATGATGCCTTATGATTGGACATTTTTAAAAAATCAATATTATAATCACCGCAAATACAGAATGTCTTATTTCCCTTTACCTTGCTCAATAAATCTTCTACTACATCTGTGAATGTTTCTATCAGTGTCCCAGGCCTCCTATACATACAAGTAACAATTATATTACTCTTTCTTTCCATTTCTATTTCTACTGTCACACACTCCATTAAATCATCAATAGCCACAGACATATATTCAACCTGTTTACATTTCAAATCACTATCAACAAAAAGTGCCACACCTCCTGCCTTCTTATTAGATCTATTTATATGATATAATTCATACCCATCAATGTGAAAGTCCCAACCCCTTTCCTCATCTATCCATGTTTCTGATAGTGCTATCACTTTAAACTTGCCTTTCAGATCATTCAAAAAATCATTGATCAGAACAAAACTTTTATAGAGGCTTCTACAGTTAAAATGAATTAATGAAAATGTATTGCCTAAGTCAACATTATCCCTAAATTGATTCTCAGTATAATACTCGCATGTAACATTAATTGCATTAAGCACATTCCTTTCTGGATCGATATTATTTTCAAAATCATGTAATTTGTAATCCGAATCTTCAGTCACTTTCCGTGAAAACCTGAATTAATTACTTTATGGCCACATTGTATATACTTTCCAGTTTTAGTAGTAGGTGGGCTAAATGTTTCTCAATAAAATTAGGCAATTCACCAATTTCTTCATCCTCTGCATTTGCTTCATCTTCACTCAATGGATTTTCATTATGTTCTTCAAGAGGATCATCTCCTGTATTCAAACGATTGACACACCTCTGTATCAGCTCAGGCTTGAAGTCATCCAATGAGTGAGGATTGTGTTTCCAGTTCCTATGAGAAGCATATGTTCCATGAACGTTTGTTTTGAAGTTACAGTTTTCAAAAACACAAGCGACAGTTTCCAGTTTTTTTAAATGGTGCCCAATATGCTTAAAATATTCTCTTTGAGTTGAAAATGTGCTTAAAGAGCAACATGGACATTTGAAAGACAAGACTTCTGAGCATGTCATTGTATCAGAGGATGAATGGCTTCTTGATAAATGGGTTCGCAAGCTATTCCATGTTTTAAATGAGCAGTAACAATCCCAGTATAGACAAGGCATAAACAGTTCACCATGGCTATGTCTAAGCCTGTAATGCTTTAAGAGCTGATTCCTTCTTGGTGTTTCAAATTTGCAAATTTTGCAAGTCCAGTGCATTTTGAAATTTATTGCAACTTTTGGTAATGCAAAGACTTATCGAGGCTTTTGAGTTAACACGTTACTTTAAGTATAAACCTTCTCTAAAACACTACAATGCAACACTGAAAAGATGAATCCAAAATTTAAAAAAATAAGATAAATCTACAGACTGTAGTTTAAAATTGTAAAAAGGTGTCATATCCAAATGTGTGAGACAATTTTCTTTTTAATTATTTGAAGACCACTGTTGACATGCCACAATCCCACACTTCACATTATGCTTACAATTACAGAAGGTAACGAATGCAAGTCGTGTGTGCACACACACAGTTTTGTTTTTTCTTGCTAGGTCAACTAACTTTAACCTCAGGCATATTTAACAGTCGAGCTTAAAATATCAATACATTCGATAGAAATACTTTTACTCACATAAATACTCTGGCATAAATTCACCACATTTCACTCTGTCAGTAATTAGTTACCTCACCCAAGACCGTAGAATCACAAATTTACTCTGACACCATGATAAAAATGCAGGCAGCTGCTGACTGGTTAATTTGAACATATACAGGTTCAAATTGAACATGTTCTGCTGTCTGCAAGGTCTATCAGCTAACCAAATGCACCCTGACAAGTGACAAATTTTAATTATAAGTGGAAAAATTGACAATGTACTCTCGTATTTGCGAGGAACGTTTGCTAGCTAAAAGAAAGCTAGCTAACAACTTTAACTTTAGCAACTTTACTATGCTAAACTATGATTAAAACCATCAAATTTAAAGTGTACAAAATTAACTTGTAATTGATCTATTTAGAATTCAGTGCTTAGTTAACTCACCGAACACAGTCCCACCTCTACTCCCACAAAGCGATAAGAAATCAGACAACTGCTACGCCTGTGATGATACGAACATCTGCTACGGGGTTACCCTCTGCTGTATGCATGGTCTCATACACACCTATGGCTAACCAAAGTAACCACCAGAGTGACAGATTTAATTGACAGATTTAATTAATTACAGGAAAAAATTCAAACGCTCTTACTTTTATAGAGTAACAACTAGCATAACACAGAGTGTCAATTCACATCATGTAGCTGCCATTGTCAGACTAAACTTACGCAGTAAATTCCCATAACTAGTACATATTTATAAAAGACTATAAAACAAGAAACTTACCAGGTAGTGTTGCCAACCTCTGTTTTTTTCTGTTTCTTCTTTTTTTATGGCAGTTGTGATTATTTTTTCGTTATGGTCCAGTTATGGGCAGTTCAAACACGAAGGATGTTCAAACTCACTTTTACATGTTACACAAACTTAATATTTTCTGTTGTTGATTGATGACAAAAGTATTTTGTTCAATATACTCAAACATTTAAGTTAAGGAGGTGTTTTTTAATTTCTGTGTTGCACTGACTTTTAACATTGATTAGTCAACTCACTGAAACTTGTACATGTAGACAACTTACTTTTTTAAGTAGAAAAATGCTTTTTTGTTAAGTTCTACCTACAAACACCATGAATATTTTTTTAGAGTGTACATAAAACATTATTTACAAGGACCTTTGAGTACCTAACAACAAAATGCTAAAACGTAAAAACAAAAGTTAACCAAAAGCAAGTCTTGGTCTGGGGACATCCAGATGTAAAGGTTCAGTAATGGATGCCGGTGTTCGTCTATGCAGAGCTCAAAAGATCAAAATCTGAACTTTCACGTTGACTCTGAATTTAATGGGAAGGTAAAGCAGCTGAGTCAGCAACTGTGTGATGTGAGTGTAGTTAGTCAGAAGCCTCGCAGCAGCATTATTAGTTTAGACAAGTAAACAAAGAATTATGATAATCCAGACATAATGAAATAAAAGGATAATTAATAATTTCCACGTTAAGTCCAAAGGGACTTAACTTGGTTTTATTTCCTAAGTGATAAACACAAGAGTGAACCAGTGATTTGAAATAAACTTTAAAAGGTAAAAAGTTACTCTGAGGGTCCTGATTCAGCAAATTTAGAAGATTTAGCAAATGTAGCACCAAGGGGACCAAGAGTTTCCATTACTTTAGACATAAATCTGTCAGGGGCACAAACAGGGACTTGTGGGGTTTTTTGTGTGTGTGTAAATTAGAAACATGCTGCAGACATGAGACATGATAAAACAGATATACAGTTTTATCTGGATAGTACCAGTAACAGGATTGTTTAAGGTGAGTTCTGGTTTCCACAGGAGAGTAGAGGAGAGGATCCAGCTGCATGACCTGTGGAGCCTTCTGTCATAGTCCCTGTGCCTGCCCAGTGTGGCCACAAATGTTTTGGTTTTGGTTTTTGCTCTCTCTCACTCCTGTCGCTCTGCCTAGGCGGAGCTTATGTGGAGCTCCCGCCTTTGCCCCACGCTCCTGCAGCTAATCACCTGTGATTCATCACTTTGTTTTCTGGCCTCGTCATAAGGCAGGGGCACTGAGCTGCTCGTTGCTGGAATATTGAGTAACTCACATTAGTGAAAGCCCGGCTCAGCAAATATCTGTCTCTCTTTGTGTTTGCCCTTGAAGTAATGTTCATTTCTGCATATAGAGTGTGTCTGAGCAAGTGTGGAGACCCTGTTTCTCCTAATCCCACGGACCCCTGGAACCCTGGCCTTTTCCCCCACCTGTATATAGTGCACACGCTGTTGTTCAATAAAGAACTGTTTAGTTATATTTCTCAGTCTGCGCCTGAGTCCATCCCACCTGCCCTGATACCTTCCAGCTGTCACAGGGTGAGAGGTAGAGTACATGCTGACACACAGAGACACGGGGAGACTCTCTCAGATTTGTATCTTTTGTAGGGATAATCAGGAAGAATCTTTTCAAGGTTTCATCTGCCCATCTCTAAATTCACACTAAAAGCTTCTGAGAGTTGAACAACACAAAAACCTTTTCTTTTTATTGCAAAGAATCCTCGGAAATGCAGTCTTCTAATAACAATATGTCTAATGATCTCGTGGTAGATGAGGAAATCTATAATTAACAGCTCTTAATAAATCTGTTGCTGACAGTAAATCACTTACAAACTAACTAAATTTCTGTTATTAAACTAAATAGACTGCAGTGACGTTACAACACGGGTATTGATTTCCTTCTTTCAGGTCTCCTGCCCTCCTGTGTTTCCCTTGCTGTTCACTCTCAGTTTCTGTGTTAGGTCTGTGCTGTTTTATTACTTCCTGTTTTACTTTGGCGAGGCCCTTGTTGTTAGTGTTGGTATTTAGTTTTACTTCCTCTCCTTGTTTGCGTTACCTGTTCCTCTTCCTACCCCCTTTGAGTCTGCGTTTGGGTCCGCCTTCACTCACATGAACGATGGTTTTGTTCCCATCAAACACTTCACAACAAACATCTGATATATGATGACAAAACATTTATTAACTGTCAACAGTGTGTTTTCTTTTATAAGCTTATTGCTGTTGAGAATTTCTTAGAAAGTGATGTGTGGGCCTTTTACAGACTTCAGTTATTATCCTTGATATTGTGATCTCTGTTTTACAAAGGTGAGGATAGCAATGCAGACTGATCGGTAAACAACCAGCTTCACTTTTATGCTCAGTTCTCTCTTCGCTGAGGAGCTGTTTGTCATTTCCAGTGATCCTAGGAGCATTATGCAATTATGGAGGAAAACTCATTACATGTTCATCTCCTTCATTTAAAGAACCTTTTAGTTTCATTTAACACTTCAGTTTGTGATGTGAGGGCTGCCTACTTCTCAGACTTAGTTTCAAAAAGCAGAGGTAACCCCAAGGTACTATTTGACACCATTAGTGATATTGTTGCTCCTACTCCACCTGAATGAAGATTGTAAAAATTTTCTTTCTTTTTTCGCTGACAAAGTTAGTAATGTGAGGAACAATATCTCTCCTTCTGTGTCTCTGTTGTCTGCTCCAACTCAAGCTAGGCCTGTTATTTTAGAAATATTTTTTTACCTGTGTCTTTACCTGAGCTGGTCAAATTAGTTGATTTGATGAAAGCATCCTCCTCCTCCATCCATTTTCCGCTTGATATTTTACCTGGATCTTTGTTTAAAATTGTCTTTCAGTCTATCGGTCCCTGTGTGCTTACAATTACCAGTACTTAACTGTTTTTTGGTCAGGTCCCTGTTTATTGTAAAAATGCTGTCATTAACCCACTGTTAAAAAAAACCCCAAGCTTTATGCTTCTCTGCTTAGCAGTATAGACCAATTTCAAAACTACCATTCATAGACTTGTAGTCAAGACCACCTAAACCAAGACCAAGACCAAGACAAAAAAGTCTTTAAACTGCAGCCAGATGCTGCTTCGTTTACGGTTGTCAGGCATATTTATGTGTTTTTGCGATGCACTCGCACAGCCCTCCTCGCCGCCGTCTACTGTCTCACTCACTTTAGAAATGACTGAAAGATTATTAGGCTGTGTTTTGAGTTTTGTTCAAAAAAGAATGACTTCATATAGGAAAAAAAATATATCACATATGCAGGACACCTTACACTAGTTTTTTAATTAAGCAGCAAGGCAGAACAAAATCAGGACTGTATCAAGACACGCGGACTAAACCCCAGTTCAACCAGACCCAGAACCAGAACCCAGACCCAGAACCCAGATCCAGAATTAAAACAGGACTACAACAGTTCAAAATCAGGACTACTTAGGACTTAACTAAGACAGAACCAGAATCAAAACTAGGTGATTGTAGCAATAAAAATCATCATAGACGTGCACTACACTTATTTTTTAATTCTACCAAAGTACACTATTTAGATTGAGAAAAGTTTATATAATTATTTAGGCTTCGTTTCGTTTCGTTTGTGCTGACAATCCAGCCAAACACCAACATCATCAAATATACAGTTGAAACCAGATATTTACATACTCTTCAGATAAAAACACAAACACTTTTTTAATTGTAACATCAAATCAGACTAAATGTTTAGTTTTTTTAGATTGATAAATATAAAAACATATTTGCTAAATTTAAGAGTAAAGAGAGAAATTGACTTAATTTCTTAATGGCAAATGCCACCAAATTGTATTCAAAATTGAGCCACACTTATGGAGCTCCACAATTCTTTCCTGGTGTTTTGGTTGATACCTCTTGATTTTCCCATGTCAAAGAAACAGGCTCTGTGTTTTGGGGGTGCCTTATATGCATCCACAGGTGTGCCACCAATTTACTCACATGGACTCTACTAACCTATCAGCAGTTTCCCATATGGAAAAGAAACAGAAAAAACTTATAAAAGACTTGCATCAGATTTGGCCTACTTCATATAGTGAATCATATAAGGCTTATATGATTTACTCATGAAAGTGGCCACTTTCATATATTGTTTTAGTAAGTATCCAAAACATACAAGTTTCATTTATATGATTTTTCAAGGGATCTTATATCTGTTTTCACTCTTGTATGCTTTTCATACAAGTTTCACACAAGACTCGCCTTGAGGCGACTTTTGTTGTGATTTGGCGCTATATAAATACAATTGAATTGAATTGAATTGAAGACAGATACAAACTTTATAAGATTTATATATATCTTTTCCATATGGATTCTTAAGCTCAGAATGGAATCGTCTGGCGTTTTCTTATTAATTAACAATAAACTTAGTGTATATGTACTCCTAAATTTGATGAAAGTGATTAAAATAGACAGCTCTCTCTCTCTTTATTCTGACATTTAACTAATTCAAAAGATATTTATATATTTATTTATCTAAAACAAAACAAGTTTACTCTAAATGGATGTTTAACAGAAAAAAAAAATGTTTTTATGTTTTTTCCCTAAAGTGTATGTAAATATATGGTTTAAACTGTGAATATACTGCTGTGTATTGAAATTCCTCTTGTTTTGCATAGAAATATACTGAACAACATATAAAGCATAATATATAAAATAACATCTATCGGAGTTTTTTCTTTTAAAGAAGCCCCTTATGTCCATTGTTGTGTTCATCAGTACATAACTGAAACTGATTTAGAGTGCTTTGTTTAGCCGTGGAGGGTAACAACTGAAAATATGAAATAAACACACATGTAAGCTAAGACTCTCTAAAAAAACAGCATTGTTTTTCGGCTTTTCATTTCACCATTTGTTGATTCACTCCAAGAGCAAGTAACGTAATATGGCTCAAGTGATCAGTTTGATATCAATCTTTTGTGATACACCGTCATATTTACATTATTTGTACAGTACGAATGATTTGCTTTGGTACCTGGTCAAACTGAAGCTCTCCTCTGTCTGCCTGGCTGCGCTTCTCCAACAGCAAACTGCTGTGCTCAGTCGCCTAGTACCTGAGCTCGGATCATACCAAAATTATGGGGAATTTACGACTGTGCGCTCTGTGCTTCGAATATTGTGTGTAGTTTTTGTGTTATACAGTTGTCAGTCAGGCATCTAACTATGAAACAAATTACACTCCAAAAGACCCCGGGCTTCTGAAAAAATGACACGGGCTTAAGCTCAATAAGCCACCCCCCCACTCTGCCGATGGTTGACTCCAAATCTCCTGATCACTATGTCGACCTGAGAAAGCAAGACTGAGGGATCCGAGACCAAGACAAGACCAAGACCAAAGTCCATCGAGACCACGACAAGACCAAGACCACGTCGGTCTCAAGACATCCAACTCTAACCATTCATCGCTAAGATTTTATGAAAGGTTGTGGCTAAGTAGCTTATAGCTGTTCTGAATGAATACCACATTCTGGATAAATTCCAATCTGGCTTTCGTAGAGCTCACTCTACTGAAAATGCCCTTCTTGGAGTCTCCAGTGACATGTTGATGAGATGTGATGCAGGAGAATGCTCTGTTTTGCTGATGTTGGACCTGACCTCTGCCTTTGATACTGTCAACCATCACATTTTGCTAGACAGGCTGCAACACTGGGTGTATATCTGGGTCTGCTTTGGATTTGTTCACATCTTATTTGTGTGAACGATGCTTTTCTGTGGTTACTTCTAAGTACAGGTCCTCTTCTACTTCTCTTGCCTTTGGTGTGCCACAAGGTTCCGTTTTGGGACCTTTATTGTTTTTGTTGTATTTACTCATTCTTCAGCACCTTCTGAGCAATATTAAGGACATTTCTTATCACTGCTATTCAGATGATATTCAGTTGTATATCTCCTTTAAGCCCCAAGATGTTTACAAGCTACAGATTTTGCATAGATGCAAAGACTCCATTAGAGGTTGGATGGTTGACAACTTTCTTCAACTTAATGAGGAGAAAACCTTGGAAAAAACAAAGTCCTGGTTTGTGCTCCCAATAAATTTGTGTCCAAGGTTATGGAAAATTTAGGTCCTCTTGCTACATTTGCCAAATCTACTAGGAATCTTGAAGTAACGTTTGACTCAGCTCTAACTTTGGATTCTCATGTTAAATCTCTGGTTCGCTCCTGTTTTTATCATTTAGGAAATATAGCTAAGCTGAGTCCCATTGCGTCACGCTCTGCACTGGAAATTGTCATACATGCATTTGTTTCATCTTTGCTCACTTGTTTGTGTAACACCTCCTTGCAATGTCTGCAGGTTGCTCAGAATGCTGCTGCAAGGCCCATTGAAGTCCGCTTTAAGATTGTGACATTGACATTCAGGGCTCTACATGGACAAGCACTGACATACAGCAGAGATCTTTTACATCCATACATCCCCAACAGGTTCCTAAGGTCATGTGGTCAGGGCTTGCTGGTTGTCCAGCATGTGAGGCTGAAAATGAAAGGTGACAGAGTTTTTGTAACTGTGGCTCCCAGACTTTGGAACGCTCTCCCTTTGAGCTTGAGATCTGTGGACTCAGTGGTCTCTTTTAAAAAAAACAGCTAAAAACTCATCTTTTTAAACTTGCTTTCGGTTAATTTTTGTTTTTATGTTTTAGCTTCTGTGAAGCACGTTGTGATTTTTTATCTTGAAAGGTGCTATACAAATAAAATTTTACTTTACATTGTTGTCGGGGGCAGTTTGCCCCTGGTGGGGTGTGCCAAGGCCAATTTGTCTTCGGTAAGGGGCCAGACAAAGAGTGGTTTAGACAACCCCTATGTTGACAAAAAATAAATAAAATCAAGGGTTCAGACTTTGTCTAGAGCAGGGGTGTCGAACTCCAGGCCTCGAGGGGTGGTGTCCTGCAGGTTTTAGATAATACCCTCGGTCAACACACCTGAATCAAATGATTAGTTCATTACCAGGCCTCTGGAGAACTACAAGACATGATGAGGTGGAGGTGATTTAGCCTTTAAATCAGATGTGTTGGATCAAGGACACATCTAAAACCTGCAGGACAACGGTCCTCGAGGCCTGGAGTTCGACACCTGTGGTCTAGAGGTTTGAGGATGAGTGTCTGGTGGCTGGGCCTTATCCCGTGGCCCAGCTGGGCTCAGCCTGAAGTTATATGGGTCCATCCTCCTGTGGGCCCACCTCCCTCAGGAGGGGTGTAAGATGGACCCTCACACACAATGGCACAGTCTCTACTAGGCGCTGGTCGCAGCTCACACCCCCGCGTTCGTCTCTTGCTTCACTATATAAGGAAGGTGGTATTTAGAATACAGTTACTTTGTTGAAATAAATGGATTACACGGCGGTATTTCCCTGTTTCATATTCATCATCATCATCATCATCATCGTTTATTTGTATAGCCCTTTAAGAACACACAAGGCAGTCCAAAGTGCTGAACAACACAGATTAAAACAACTACCAATTTAAAAATATGATAAAATCATTACATACAATAAAATAAATAAGAAGGTGTCAGTTTCCTACAGAGTTAAAAGCCAGGGAATAAAAATAGGTTTTCAATCTGGACTTAAAGACCTGCACTGATGACACTAGTCTAATTTGAAGGGGAAGGTTATTCCAGAGCATCGGAGCCACAATTGAAAAAGCTCGGTCTCCTCTGCATTTCAGCCGCGACTTAGGAACCGACAGCAACAGCTGCTCAGCTGAACGGAGCGAGTGAGGAGGAACATGTGGCTTCAGCAAATCAGATAAGTAGACAGGAGCCAGACCATTTAAAGATTTAAAAACCAATAAAAGGACTTTAAAACGAACCCTAAATTCAATGGGAAGCCAATGCAAGGAAGCCAGAACCGGAGTGATGTGATCGAATTTCCTACTACCGGTTAAAAATCGTGCCGCCGCATTTTGCACTAACTGCAGGCGGGTCAGGACTGTTTGGGTTTTGTTTGACAGCTATGTTCTGTTGTTTCAGGTGGCAGCGTTACGGTTGCCATGGTTACTGGGTGACGCACGCTCTCTCTGCGACTGTGTGTTTCCTGGGTGAGAGAGCGCCTAAATGTTGTTGTTGTTGTGCTAAGCTAATAGGCAGAATGCTACAGGCATAGTCCTAAAGAATGTAGCCTCATGGGCAGTGTAGTCCGTGCTGCAGGGAGAATGGACTGCCATACACGTTATGTGTCTGTGAGCAAGAGGAGGGAGAAAAAGGAGAGTGGAAAAGTACGAGTTGTCATCGAGCAGAAACGGGAGCTGGAAGCATGTAAATATAATAATAACCACTGCAGCCAAGAAGAGTGCCTGACGAGCCCAGTTGTAAGTAAGCTATTAAGACTCGACTGTACACTGTGTTCGTGTTTTCCTCCGAAACAATAAGTTCCGTTGGAGCAGCCTTTCAAATCCTCTCTCTGTCTCTCGCTAGCAAAGTTGACCCAAACAACAAAGTAAAGCTATTTTTCGGCTACCAGCCCGACACGGAACCCGACGTATTAGCCAGAGGTCCCTTTACTACGGTTCGGAGCCGCGGACCTTCAGTAACAGTAATACAACACACAGCAATAGTACATTCATGTAGTTGTAAACAGCATGATAATATATTAAGTAATCCAAAGTATTCAGAATATGTTACTCCCATTGAGTAACATAACGGAATACGTTACAAAATACATTTTGGGGCATGTATTCTGTAATCTGTAGTGGAATACATTTTAAAAGTAACCTTCCCAACACTGCTGGTCGACCCCCCTTACCTACTGGGACAAAATGGCCCCCAACCCTCTGTTTGAGGCATCAGTCTGCAGGACAAAAGGGAGGGAAATGTTAGGAGTGTGGAGCAGAGGCTCCCCACAGAGAGCTTTCTTTACCTGCACAAACGCTGCCTGACATGGCCCCATCCACTGGACCAGATCTGGAGCACTCTTTCAGGTGAGATGGGTTGGTCAATTCCTCAAACCCAAGCACAAATCAGCGGTAGTAACCCACCAGCCCCAGGAACTGACTCACCTCCTTTTTGGTCTCCTTTTTGCAGGATGCAATAGCTGCTATCTTCTCAACCTGTGGATGCACCTGTTTGCCCCCCAAGTGGTATCCCAGATACTGTACCTCCCTCCGTCCAACCGCACACTTCTTCGGGTTGGCTGTGAGCCCTGCCTGCCTCCATGACCAGCGGCACATGCTCTGCCCAGGTGTCGCTATGGCAACATATACAGCATGCGGACGCAGCACCTGGTCCATAAGGCACTGGAAGGTGGCCGGGGCTCTGAACAAGCAGAACGGAAGTGTAATGAACTGCTGCCTACACAGAACCATCTTTCTTCACTACAAGAACTATGGGGCTACACCAGGCGCTTCTATTACTCCCATTTTCAGCATTTCGGCCAATTCCCTCTGAACAATTTGCCTTACTTTCTTAACTGCTTCTGCATAACTTCATGTTTTGTACTGCTTTGACTAACTCTATTTCCACAGCTACCCTCCTAACCGCACATCCCCCATATGTTGCCCTGTGCTGCCCATCACATTTACAACATTTATTCTGTACACAGTCACATTCATCATACCTGTGTTCACCCCCACGACCCACATCAGTCTTTTAATCCTGCTGACCTCATTGTCAGAAATACTGCGTCTAATTTTTTCTAAAGTGAGAAGATATTTTACTGTCCAAGTGAAATTCCAGAATGATTCTTATTTTGCAGCAGCTGTTCTTTGATAAAAGACATTTAGCTACAGATTGAATGTCTAGATCTTCCTCTATTGGGATGCCTGTGATTACTCCTCACACCACAATATTTTCTCTCTCTCACTGTCTTTTTGCAGATACTCTCAGTATTTAACATTTTATTTTTCTGCTCTTCCATCTTAGCGGTTATCAACAAACTTCCATCTCTAAGTATTTTATCATATCAAATCAATTGTATTTATGTAGCTTTTTTAAAAACAACAACTGTTGACCAAAGTACTGTACAACAGAATAATCAGATAAAATTTAAAAGGAAAGTAAAATCAAGGATAAGAAAATAATAAGAATAAAATAATGACAGACTCATACCGACTTAAAAGCTAAGGAATAAAAATGGGCCTTTAGACGAGTTTTAAAAGTATCAAGTGTTGGAGAGGTCCTGATATGTAAAGGCAGTTTATTCCACAGTTTTGGAGCAGTCACAGCAAAAGCATGATCTCCTCTGTATTTTAATCTAGACCCAGGGACAACTAGGAGCATTTGGTCTGCAGACCTCAAAGATCTTGCTAGTGTAAACCAATTTAGAAGATCAGAAAGATATATAGGAGCTAGTCCATGCAATGTTTTAAAAACAAGTGTGAAGATCTTAAAATCAACTCGAAAACTAACTGGCAGCCAATGTAGCGAGGCAAGTAAAGGGGATATGTGCTCTCACTTGCATGTGCCGGTCAGAAGCCTTGCCGCAGCATTTTGAACCAGCTGTAGTTCAGTTCAGTTCAGTTCATTTTTATTTCAAACATTTCAAACATGTGTCTTCACAATCATTATAAAATATCATTTCATTATTTGTTTGAAAAGGAGTAGGCAGAAGTATTTACTTATTTGTCCCTACCCCCTCAAGTTTTACCTCTCATTCATTTAATTTTCTTTTAGTCTTAAATTAAACAATCAACATATGAAACAAAAGTAAAAAAAAAAGCAAAACAAAATAAAACGTAAATAAATCAAAAACAAGAAATAAGCAAGCCCCACCACAGTATAGTTTCTTTCATATGAAAAATACAGAATGAGTATATTTGCAGATACACAAGTTATGGAAAAACAAACAAACCAAAAAACAAACAAACAAAAAAACCAAAAAGAACCACAACACCATTACCAGCAACATTACCGTCCTGGGTTAACCCCGTTTTCTTCATTCTTATAGTTATTTAAAATTAGGTTTTTATATTTTATTTTAAACTGATTTATGTTTTTACTTTCCTTTATTTCTTCTGTTAGACTGTTCCATAATTTAACTCCTGCAATTGAGATAGACATAGTTCTTAAAGTTGTTCTAGCACTTTGTATTTTTAAATTCCATTTCCCTCTTAAGTTATACCCACCTTCTCTTTCTATGAACAATTTACAGATTTCTTTTGGAAGCAATTTATTTCTTACTTTATACATTATTTGCGCTGTTTTAAGCTTCCCCAAGTCTTGGAATTTAATAGCTTTCATTTTGACAAAGAGTGCATTTGTATGGTCCCTGTACCCCACATTATTTATTAATCTAATGGTCCTTTTCTGTATTATAGTTATTGTTTGTGTGTTACTTTTGTATGTGTTTCCCCAGACCTCTACACAGTAGCTCATATATGGCAGTAGTAAAGCACAGTATAAAATGTGCAGTGCTTTCTGATCCAACATATGCTTTGCTTTCCCCAGGACGGCAATGCCCCGTGCCAGTTTCCCCCGAACATAAGTAATGTGTGGCTTCCAACACAGCTTGTGGTCAATGATCACACCAAGAAATTTTATTTCATTTACCCTTTCTAAATATACATTGACAACACATATTTCTATTTTGATGTTTTTCTTTTGGTTTCCAAAAAACATAAATTTGGTTTTATCTAGATTCAATGATAATTTATTTATATCAAACCACTTCTTTAATATTGTTAATTCCTGTGTGATCATCTCCAAAACCTGTGCCAATTCCACACCTGAACACATTATATTTGTGTCATCTGCAAATATTACAAACTTTAAAATCTGCGATACTCTGCAGATATCATTTAAGTACATAATAAACATTTTTGGACCCAGTACTGAACCTTGGGGTACTCCACAAGCTATATCCATCATATTAGATTTATATTCATTTATTTGTACATATTGTTGCCTATTCCCTACATAGCTTTTTAACCATTCCAAAACCACTCCCCTAAACCCGTACCTTTTGTTAAGGTTCAAAAAATGGAGAAAAGGAGTACGGAGGGCTCACAAGCAAATAACCACTCTGGTCCAGAAGATGTGATCAAAGCGAAGATTTATTGTTCACACGCGCGGAGTTCCACCACTGGGCAAAGTCAGTGATCGAACTAAACTTACAACAATTAGACAAAGGTTTTATAGGGGTAGGACAACAAAGCCCCCTCTTTTGCAAAAACAGACAAAGTACAGCTTACGTCAATCCCAAACCACAAAATGTTCCGTTACCTCTTACCATAGTTTTAAGAACATTACGTCTCATCTCCATCCCGGTGTCGCCCCATGCACACATTCTTATCTCTTAGAACATCAGGTGCACTTCCTGTAAGCCTCTGACAATATGCCGGCCGATCTTGCACTCGCAGCAAAAATACATCTTGACTTTTTTACCTACTCAAGTCAATCTACTATGGTGTGTACGTGTGTGCGTGAGTGTGTATGTGCCTGTTATGTATGCTATGTAGGTGTCATGACCTCTCCTGCACCCCAGCTTCACCTCACACCTCTGTCATAGCCAGACATAAGGCCTGAGCTCATACACAGCTGAACTATGTGTGACTTCTAGACCAAATGTCACCCTCAAATGATGATACTCAAACCATGATGTTAACCTAAATGAAACTTAAAACTTACTTCAAAGGATCTAAGTGATAAATGATACAAACTTAAATCTTAGCTCTAAAGGATATAAGTAACAAAAGATAAAAATAACTCCAGGCATATGTCATGTAAGCAGGTGTGTTGCAATTCCTTTCAGAGCTCCCGTCCTCCTCACCTTGTATTGGCTGATCATAACGCCTGCCAAGAGTTTCTGACCCTCACTTGACCAGGAGCCACAGCTCTTTAATAAGCTCAAATGCAATCATGTATAAAAGATTAAAATCATTTTCATAACACAAGTTTTTCCTTCTCAGATCTGCCAATATGTTTGCTCCTCCTAATATAGTCTAAAAGCAACCCCAAGCAAAACAATTTGAACTTTCCCCTATCAGTGATCCCTCTAACTAAGTGTGTGTGGTTACGTGTATGTCTATGTGCTAACCACAATCGCACCCCATCTCACCTGTCGAATATCTCCTGACCTCCCCCAGACAGAGAGACAGAAGCCGCTCTCGTGTATGTAATAACCGAACCAAAACTATGTATGTGTACTCTACTGAATAAATGTTTTAATCAAGAACCTCTACTGAAAGCTTAATCAACAGATATAAAAGACAATAGCATCATCGCCTCAGAATTATTGCACTGAGACTCTGCTTTCGGTTTCACTTTTGCAAAAGCATGCAACTTCAAAAACATGTACTTCCTGTCGCTGCAGCTCAGTCTTCTCACCCACTGAAGACTCCAGTGTAAGCATATAAAAACATTCAAAAGCCTTTAAAATTATAAATTCAACTCCACAGTTTGAAGTGGTTATACTGAACCTGTAATAAAGACTAATATAATACCAATATATTTGAACATCTGAATGCATCTAGATGCAACATCACTATTAATAATGAAATGGTAATGATGATTATAAAAATAGCAGCAAATAATAGCAGCAAAATATTTCTCCTCTCGATACTCCCTCACTCGACCTCTGGCACACCAGAGGTCGCCATACATTATGTTGGGTCACTCCTCGGCCCATTCAGCTGCTTCCCTGTCCACCCCTGACGTCATGTACATTAGGATCACTTTTCCCCCTCTGACCCTCACTTGGCATCCTGTGACTTAACAAATCAGACAACCTCAGGCCATCTAGGTGGTCTTAGTAATAAAATGCCAGCTCCCACTTGAGAACACTCATGCTTGAGGTTAATCACACCCAAGTATCAGTGAGCCTAAAGTTGATGCAGGAGAGAATAAGAGTGCGAGCAGAGCTCAATCAGCACTCCTCCCTCACCCCTGAACCCAATCATACCCAGTGAGAGACCCCTTACACTTGTGAATCTCTAGTGGTCCGTCCCTTTTCTGGGTCCCTCTGTTGTGGAAATCTTCTCCTGTAAAGGATAGAAAACACCTTCTCCCTACTACGGCTCTAACTTACTCTGTTCCTCAAGTGGTCTCTTTATTCAAACCTGATTCAACCTAATATTACTCAAAACATGAACGTAATTTCGTCTTCGTATTCGTAACACTACTCAGCCTTTGTAAAACTCTTAAAGCACTGCTTGCACGTCTCTGCAGGCTTCCTGTTGGTTCCTTATCTGATCACCAACATCCTATGCACCAAACTGTCGCTGTTGCTTCAGGTGCCTCTCATCTAAAGTCACCTATCACAAGAAAATGTATCAAGAAAATCCCTATAACTGCTTATTCTGCTAAAGGATAAAAAACAACCACTTTAATCACTAAGTGTAAGCACATTATCAATAGCTCCTCCATAAATTACATCATAGCTAAAAGCTGAACTCTAACTGTATTTTAGAACTCACATTTCCTGTGTGTAACCTGTTTTAATATATCATTTTATTTCATTTTGCTGCTCTTAATGTAATGGTTCATTCTAATTTATACTTTAACACTCTAATTTATACTTTATTATTATGTGGGACTTAACCAAAAATACATAAGCTTTCTCCCTTTGCTTCTGTTTTAAGCAAAAACTTAGTCACTTCAACAAGCATTTGTTATTCTGTAACTGCATTTTATATAAGAGGACTAATTTAGAGCTGCATGTGTTATCTCAATATTTTACATGTCACACAGTTTAGTTACAAGCAAAACTCCTATTCAGTTCCTCATTCTGTCATTTGTTATTGGGTCAACTCAAATTCAGTTAAAAGCTAAAGGGATTTCAGGCCTTTGGCCTGGAATACAGCGGCACTTTTAACATCCTCATAAAAGCTCTCCTCTACCCTAGAAATAAATCTATTTACTATCTGTTTCTAAAGCCTACATTATAACAACTTATCCTAAAAATCAAAAAGAAAAAATCTTCCCTATTTTATCCTTTATTCCCACAGTTTATATCCTTTAAGTTTTATATACAGCAGCGTATGAACACCAGCATTTTATCTTCTGAACCGAATTCAGTTCATTTTAATCCTTTCTTTAAAGAAAATAACATTTTCTGCCTCAGCGCTGCCATATCTAAGTTATCAAAAACCCCAATAGTTAAAATCATACTAAAACCCATTTCAAATTAAACAATTTTAAATCTTAAATCCCTCTCTTTTTTGACACATCTCATGTGGCTAAAAAACTCAACATGCTTCACCCAAGCTTAACAAATTAAAAAGGGAAAAAAGGTTAGTCATATCATTTCTCAGAGGAGCTCAGCAATCCTCTTCTCCGGTATTTTGCTCCAGCCCTGAAAACCTGTGTTTAAGGAACAAAATCAATTTCATTATCATGTCAAATCTTCTCCAAATCGTTGCTCCATCGAACTCTGGATCCTTGGAACTTCCTGGAAACAAAACCTGTACTTAACTCTCCCCCTATATGATCCAATCTGTGTCATGACAAAAACAAACTTAAACAAAACAGTTATTAATCATGTGTTACCTCAGTTAATGGTAACTTGAATTTCATCAAACAATGTTTCCCTTTTAGCATTTAGCATTCTCCCAACAATATAATGTAATCCCATAATCTAACCCCAGTAAAAAGAAATTTTCTCCAAGCATACATCAGCAACCCAAAATCAGCATCCCCAGATTTAAGTCTCCCACTTGTCCTGCTTATGGCAAACGCAAAACAAAGCATCCCCTTTCTTTTCCTCACATGATAAATCTGTCCACATTTATTCATTCCCACCTTAGTCCAGTCACTCACATTCACTCACACGCATTCACACATGATATTTTTTGCTGATCTGCAGCCTTCTGCGCATGTCATCATATGCTCCACATCAGCAAAATGAGCTCAATCATTTATTTTATTTCGTTTTCCTTTTTAGGAAAATAGTTCTCTATACTTTTGACTGGATTGAATCGATACAATCCGTTTTTAGACAGAGACTCGCCGCCAATCAGGTCTCCTCCTCAGCCAATTATAATTCTGTAAAGCCCACCTGATTTTCGTACTTGGTAATTTTGTCAGCGCCGTCAGTTCACTCTCTCCCAGGCCTGCTTAGAACAAAAATGAAAAAAGAGCTGATTATTAGCTCATCAAAGTACAAAACAAAATCACCTGACAGGTTTGTTCTGAGTACTACAAAAATTTTTGGGGCCCCTCTCAGACATATCCATGTCTTAATCCAACACCCTCTCTTGAAATAAAACAACAGCCTCAAAAATCTGAAACAATCTTAAATTTCACCCTTTCAACACACCAAAAACCTCGTCAAAAGATCAAAGACCGTTTGCACAATGTCACCCTTCCTCACTTTGCCATGTTTTCATTCAGCATATGATATAAACCGATTTCAACAACGTATCATCCCTAAATTATAAATTTCCTGTCCAAATCTGCCCCTCTGAACAGACCTGCCCACCGTAATCAATTATCGTGTTACTTTACCCATATATATTTCGCCAAATAATCCTCCACAGCCACCGCTCTCTCTTGAACTGAAAGCCTCCGAGACACACACACACAGGAAGTGTCTCTGCTCCAGCTAATTTGCATACTGAGTCATAGCTCAACAGCCAACTTGACAAGAGAAATACATGTTTAAACCTTAACACATTATTGAATTATTTTCATTTTCTTTCTATACTAATCACTGGTTTTAATCACTCAGTACGAGAGCACTCCTAAGTCACTCTTCTAAACACTACTTTAATCACTTTTCTTTTGTTTTTCCATCTATTTTATTAAACATTCACACCATTCTTTCACTCATACAAGCAGCAAGCTGATCTTCTTTGGATATGCTTGTCTTTGTAAGGTTAATGCATTCTCTGTTTGTGTGTGTTATTTTGCATATATGGCCTCACAGTCTCTCAGACACCTTCTCAATTCTCCAGTTAAACAGTCAGTTTTCTCTTTCCCCGAATTACTAACGCTCTGTTTTAATTTCCCACCTTAAATAAAGCACTCCTGGTCTTCAGCCAGGAGTTAGGGCTTGCTTCTCAGGTTCATGGACACATCATTCTGTGAACAATTCCACCAGAAACTTGCCTTAACTTATCCATTGATGTTACCCTCTAACTTTCTTCCGACTGCTGCTGTGGAGAATTGGTCCGGTTCTGCTTTACTCCTGAAAATAACAAACTAAGACATTTTCATTATTATCCCAAGTGCTTAAATGACCCATTTCTCTGTCTCTGGTCAGAAATACCAATTATGCCATGCATGTAAGCGTGTTCTTCCTTGCATTTTATGTTAATTGAGTGTAAACTGCTTCTTCATTGAATCAATTCATTGAGTTCTTCGTTGCATTTCTATGTATTCATGTTAATGTACACTACATGTAAGCCGTTTCTTCATTGCATCTTAAATTATAATCAGTTTTACTTCATGCATTTTCACTGAGCTTTAGATTCAAACTATCTCACTTCTGATTCATTTCAAAAATACTTTCCCATGTAACAATTTGTGTATGTGTATTTTCAATTCATTAATATACTTGTCAGTTATTTTCTTTCATTATTTTTACCTTTTGTATTGTTTACCTCTTTGTTGTGACGTGGTGGACATCCCTAAACAGGCTTCAATTTTTCCAATCCAATTATATCCTATATCCTCGCAGTCAAACTCGTCCAGCTTAATCTCTCACTGGTCCTTTTTCATTCACAGTGCCCCGTTCGGGCTTCAAAGCTCCAGCAAACACAGTCTGTTTCTTCTCTGTTTCTTTACAGTCTTTCTTTTAGGTTAAGTCCCAGCATGGCAAAATATCACATTCAGTGCCTTCAGTCTTATTTTCATTTGCTCTGTTTTCTTCTCCATTCATGGCAAATATGAGAGTCAGTGCCTTCAAGCAGACACATCACACTGTTCTTCACCAGCATGCATGTTGCATCTTTCATACTGCTGGACTCATCAGTCGTCGTCAGTGTTACTGCTTTCGCTTGCACTGCTTTTAGCTTCAGTTAATTCTTCAAGTCCACGATGTTCTGTCGGTCTTCATCAGGAAATTGACTGTCCTTGACTGTCCTTTGAGTTTCTTCTCAGTTTCAGGGACAAAGTGAGAGATCAAGCCGCACAATTTCGAGCCAAAGACTGGCTTATTTTCTCCCAATTCTGTTAATCTATTGTTATGGCGCTGCACTCAAGGTTCCAATGTTGAGACAAATCCACCTGTATTGGCACACTAAAGCATACAATTAGTATTATATTCATTTCTTTTCTTAAAGGCTTCATTTGCTTTATGTGCCTAGAGGAAACTCATCTGTCTCTCTGTGTTCTTTCTTTACACCCTCAGTTCCTTTTATGGGCATGCAAAGTTCCTGTTCCAGACACACACACACACATACTTCCTGTCGCACAGCCCCGGCACGCAAAGCCATATTTCCTGTTCTTCAAACTAATCTAACTCTTTTGTTTTTTCTTTGTATTTATAGTCTACAGACCCTCTTTAATTCTACTAAATCTTAATCTAAAAACAATACACCTTCATTTCACTCACACACATTTAAATAGAGCTCTTTCAAACATCCAAACAATTAACCAAGTGTATATACTTATGTGTTTTTGAACTGAGAAAAAAGAAACTCAACCTCTCATACCATCACTCATGCATTTCTTGAATTAAACGCACTTTCAAACTCTAAAACATCCTACTTTTCATCACAAAAGAAATCTATTTCATACCATTATTTCATACGCACTTTTTAAACATTCTAACCTCTTTCAGACGCCATGAATCATCTCACACACACTGCCTTTTCTCTCACTCAGACAACTCACGGAGAGTCACTCAAATCAAATACTGACAGCATTCACACAGTTAAACTCACTCAAAATACACTTTCCTATGCGTATTTTGGACATGGCTTCCATAATCAGAAAGAGCAAGTCAAAAGAAAAAGAAACTGAAACATCTCATCATTCTCACAGCTTCTCACCACACACACATAACTGGAAAATAAAACACACCAGCCTTTATGGCTCAAAATATATACATCTATCAAAATTCAGTCAGTTACTATACATACACACTAATATGTTCAAACTGTATTTATACTCTCGTAATAAGCAAAACCAACCTCTTATATACAGGCATTTAGCAAAATTGGCAAACAATAGTTACAAAGCTCAATACTCTCGAAACCGAAACCACCCTCTCTGCGCGTCACCGCTGCTCATTTACATTTTCACACACACACCATCAGTGCACATCCGGCTGTGCACTGCTGACACAGAGACTGATCTCCCACATAGATCTCATATTGTATATTACACAAAGACGTCTTTATAATTACAACTGCACAGATTTTTAGGCCTTGTAGCTCCTACCAATTTTGATAAATTTAACCATAACGGCTCCAACCGATAAAGTCCCTGACTTTTTTGCGACCAATTCACCAGACCAGACTCGAACTGGTCTGTCCCGATTTCTAAACCTAACTCAATTTACCAGTAGCCAAAAAAGCGCGAGTAGAGGACTTGAACCTCTAGCAATTTTGGAGATTCCCCAGTCTTCCCCGGCCGTCGACCGTACTATCCCTACTCTTCAGGGTAGGTCAAGGATAAACGTCTTTATCCAGGAGGGAGCGTTACCTCCGAGAAAATGCGCTTCTTAACAGACGCCGCTGTCGTCCTAGAAAAATTTAGAATAATTTGAAACAACAATCCAAGCCCAAAACAGGATTAAGATTGAGGCAGATCTACCTTTGTGGACATAGGGGACTTGAACCCACGAAATGACCATCACAAGATAGACCCAATGTCCAGCGGGACTTGAACCCACAGAAATGACCAATTTCCCTACGTTCTACATGAGACTTGAACTCACTTTAACTCTTTTCCTTTCCTTTGGGACTTGAACCCAGTACTTTTACTTATCACTTATCATTACTTCAACCAGCATGCTCATGAAATTCCCATCAAACTCAAAACCACAATCACAACAGACCTTCACCAGTAATTTCAGTGAGTAGACTTTTAATTTGACATGCCCAATGTGACACCTTTTGGAAATATATTTCAACAGGCAGTGTCTTACCTTTAAATGCCCCGGGGAATGCCTGCTCACTTTCACCACTGATTACCGTCTGTCCGCCCGACCACCTCGGACCCTGTCCAGCACCTCCTCAGGTCTCTCTCCTTCTCCAACCACCGGAACGAGCCCCCAAATGTTAAGGTTCAAAAATTGGAGAAAAGGAGTACGGAGGGCTCACAAGCAAATAACCACTCTGGTCCAGAAGATGTGATCAAAGCGAAGATTTATTGTTCACACGCGCGGAGTTCCACCACTGGGCAAAGTCAGTGATCGAACTAAACTTACAACAATTAGACAAAGGTTTTATAGGGGTAGGACAACAAAGCCCCCTCTTTTGCAAAAACAGACAAAGTACAGCTTACGTCAATCCCAAACCACAAAATGTTCCGTTACCTCTTACCATAGTTTTAAGAACATTACGTCTCATCTCCATCCCGGTGTCGCCCCATGCACACATTCTTATCTCTTAGAACATCAGGTGCACTTCCTGTAAGCCTCTGACAATATGCCGGCCGATCTTGCACTCGCAGCAAAAATACATCTTGACTTTTTTACCTACTCAAGTCAATCTACTATGGTGTGTACGTGTGTGCGTGAGTGTGTATGTGCCTGTTATGTATGCTATGTAGGTGTCATGACCTCTCCTGCACCCCAGCTTCACCTCACACCTCTGTCATAGCCAGACATAAGGCCTGAGCTCATACACAGCTGAACTATGTGTGACTTCTAGACCAAATGTCACCCTCAAATGATGATACTCAAACCATGATGTTAACCTAAATGAAACTTAAAACTTACTTCAAAGGATCTAAGTGACAAATGATACAAACTTAAATCTTAGCTCTAAAGGATATAAGTAACAAAAGATAAAAATAACTCCAGGCATATGTCATGTAAGCAGGTGTGTTGCAATTCCTTTCAGAGCTCCCGTCCTCCTCACCTTGTATTGGCTGATCATAACGCCTGCCAAGAGTTTCTGACCCTCACTTGACCAGGAGCCACAGCTCTTTAATAAGCTCAAATGCAATCATGTATAAAAGATTAAAATCATTTTCATAACACAAGTTTTTCCTTCTCAGATCTGCCAATATGTTTGCTCCTCCTAATATAGTCTAAAAGCAACCCCAAGCAAAACAATTTGAACTTTCCCCTATCAGTGATCCCTCTAACTAAGTGTGTGTGGTTACGTGTATGTCTATGTGCTAACCACAATCGCACCCCATCTCACCTGTCGAATATCTCCTGACCTCCCCCAGACAGAGAGACAGAAGCCGCTCTCGTGTATGTAATAACCGAACCAAAACTATGTATGTGTACTCTACTGAATAAATGTTTTAATCAAGAACCTCTACTGAAAGCTTAATCAACAGATATAAAAGACAATAGCATCATCGCCTCAGAATTATTGCACTGAGACTCTGCTTTCGGTTTCACTTTTGCAAAAGCATGCAACTTCAAAAACATGTACTTCCTGTCGCTGCAGCTCAGTCTTCTCACCCACTGAAGACTCCAGTGTAAGCATATAAAAACATTCAAAAGCCTTTAAAATTATAAATTCAACTCCACAGTTTGAAGTGGTTATACTGAACCTGTAATAAAGACTAATATAATACCAATATATTTGAACATCTGAATGCATCTAGATGCAACATCACTATTAATAATGAAATGGTAATGATGATTATAAAAATAGCAGCAAATAATAGCAGCAAAATATTTCTCCTCTCGATACTTTCCAGTTTTTTTAATAGAATTTCATGATTAACAGTATCAAACGCCTTCTTTAGATCTAAGAAAACGCTGAGCGCAAACCTCTTATTATCCATACATTCCGTTATCTTTTCCATTAAATCTATCAGTGCCAAAGCTGCTGATCTGTTGCTTCTGAACCCATACTGACTATCTGTCAGTAATTCATATTTTTCCACAAAACTGTCAAATCTTTTTATGAAAAGTTTTTCCAGTATCTTAGAGAACTGGGAGAGTATTGACACTGGTCTATAGTTTGTAAAATGATGCCTTTCACCGGTTTTGTAAATGGGAATAACTTTAGCAACTTTCATTTTTTGTGGAAAAACCCCTTTTTGAAATGACAAGTTGAATATATATTTTAATGGTTTTACAATACCATCAATAACTGTCTTTACTGTTACCATATCAATATCATTCCAATCTGTACTGGTTTTGTTCTTAAGTCCTCTAACTATGTCATAAATTTCTTTCTCTTCCACTGCTCTTAAAAACATTGAGCTTCTATTCCTTTCAATATTTTCACCAGTGTCCCTTTCTATTCCATCAACCTTTATTTCTTCTGCCAGTTTTGGCCCTATGTTTACGAAGAATTTATTAAAGCCATTTACTATCTCTTCCATGTTATTAATACTTCTTGTCCCTTCTATAAAGTACCCAGGGTAATCATTATTCCTTGATTCATTCTTGATTATACTGTTTAATACATTCCATATATCTCTTGTGTTATCTTTATTGTGTTCTAACCTTTTAATGTAATACTCTCTTTTACAGGATCTCAATATATTAGTTAATTTATTTTTGTAAGTTTTATACTTCCTTTCAGTTTCTATTGCTCTCTTTTTTATGAATTCTCGATATAGGGTATTCTTTTTTTTGCTGGCATTTTGTAGTCCTTTAGTCATCCATGGTCTTCCTGCATAGTTGTGTTTCCTGTTGATTTCAATTACTGGGCAGTTTTTATCAAGTAATGTGTTAAATGTTCTTAAAAATCCTTCATAAGCTTTATTAACTTCTGTTTGTTCATATACAATATTCCAATCTTACTTTAAAAGTTCATTTCTAAGACAGTTTAATGTCTTCTCTGTTCTTATTCTTTTGTAAATAATTTTATGTCCATCGTTGTTCACTTTATATTGGCAATTATAAGATGCAAAGACTGGTAAATGGTCACTTATATCATTGATTAACAGCCCACTTTTTATATTTCCTTCTATTATATTTGTAAATATATTATCTAATAGAGTTGCACAATGAGATGTTATTCTGGTCGGTCTTGTTATCAGTGGAAATAAACCCATGCTGTACATGGAATCAATAAATTCTTCTGTACTCTTATTATGATTTGGATTCAATAAGTCAATATTAAAGTCCCCACAAATAAAAATTCTTTTCTGATTTATATTTGTAAATAAGTCCTCCATATTATCCTTAAATATCTCAATCTTAGATCCTGGTGTTCTATATATACAACTGACAATTAGGTTTTTCCTTTTTTCCATACTTATTTCCACTGTTAAACATTCCATCACTCCATCAATAACAGTCGTCATTCTTCCCATTCTTTCGTACTTTAGGTTTTTATCAATGTAAAGTGCAACCCCCCCTCCTTTCTTGTTGATCCTGTCTACATGAAGGAATTCATATCCGTTTATTTTAAAGTCTTCTTCTTTTCCAGGAGTTATCCAGGTCTCCGATATGGCTATCACCTTGAATGGCTGTTCAAACTGTGTTATGTAGTCTTTGATGGATTGAAAGTTTGCATATAAGCTTCGACTATTAAAGTGAACCATTGTTATACCCTGTTCTACCTTGATTTCCTTTTTAAGTTGCTCATTTGTAAAATAATTGCATTCCTTTGTCTTATTATTAAAGAAATTACAATCAGGATCTATGTTGCTGTCATACACCAATGTCTTATTTTCAATATCTATATGAGTTGTTAGTTGAAAATTGTCAGACATCTGCGTTGGTTGTGCACTTGGACGGTCCCATTGTATTTAGCACTGCTTTGCATTCTGATTTATCAGTTATATTTTTCTAGTTCCATCATCTCTTTGATGACTAGAACCTTAGCCTGCTCTGGTGTTCCATTTAACTGACGTCCAAGTTGACTGTATTTTCTTCTGTTTTCTTAATATTCTTGCTTGTCTTGCAATGTCTGCATTTTTCTTGATTAGGTGTTCATTTAAATAAACATTTGTACCTTTTAGCTTTCTTCCTTGCTTGAGCAGTTCTTTTTTCTGTTTTCTATTAACAAAACGAATGATAATGGCAGGTATTTGATTTTTGTTTTTCCTCGGAAGAGGATGGCATCCCTCAATATTTTTACTGTCCATTTCGATACCTTTGCTTTTGAAGAAGGCCATTACCTGCTCTTCCAAAGAGCGTAGCTCTTGCTCAGGTGGCTCCCCTCTCTCTGATGCTGCTACCCGTGCATATGTCTGATGCTTGGTTTCCAGTCCTGTCACTATCACATCATTTACTCTTGAATATTGTTCCAGATCTGACACCCGTCCTTCCAGCATGGCAATCTTCTTGTCCTTTTCCTCGCTCTGCCTTCTTAGTTCTTTAATATCATCCATTAAATTAAGTATCAGTTTTTGTTGTTTTGAAATTGTTGTTATTTCTTCTGACATAAAGTTTAGGGATTTCTTTATGTCCTCCAGTTCCTCCTCATTAACGTTGCTCCTCTTAGGCGGCATCTTATCGGCGTTAAGGCCCGCTGGTTGCGAAGCACCCTTGGGGGTTGCCGAAGCCCGGCCTGTCCTGGCAATTAACCTCGCTGGCTGTTGGTGGAGCGAGGCTCGGCCTGCCAGCTAGCCTTGCTGGTTAGTGTTGGTACCCGGCGTGGCCTGGCAGCTAGCCTCGTTAGCTGTTGGTGGAGCCTGGCGTGGTCTGGCAGCTAGCCTCGCTAGCTGGTGGTGGAGCCTGGCGTGGCCTGGCAGCTAGCCTCGTTAGCTGTTGGTGGAGCCTGGCGTGGTCTGGCAGCTAGCCTCGTTAGCTGGTGGTAGTCGGCCAATTGATGACGAGGTAACACCAGAGTAGAGAGTATTGGGATTAGAGAAATTATTTCCCTGCTATTGTTCATATTACCATGGCATTAATCATATAATCTCCAAGTAGGGATAGTGCATTGAGATGTTTAAACATATTGGCACCCAATTAAGCTTTTATTACAGGTCCAAGAAGAACCACTTTAAACTGTTGAGGTGAATCTATAATTTTAAAGGCTTTTGAATGTTTTATATTCTTACACTGAAGACTTCAGTGGGTGAGAGACTGAGTTGCAGGCTGACAGGAAACGCCATGCTTTGCAAAAGTGAAACTGAAAGCAGAGTCTAGGTGCAAGTATTTTGAGCAGGTTATTTTAGTATGCATTTATATCTTTGATTAAGCTTTGATTAAGTTTTAAGTAGTTGTATTAGATTGAAACATTTGTTTTATATATTTTACATATAAGTCAAGATCAGTACACACAGGATGGCCTTAGCCTGGGTGCCTAAGCTGAGGTCAATTAAAGTGCAGCGTGAGGATCACACATGCACAGACATACACACATACAGACACATATAGTTAGAGAGGTCAAATAAGGTGCAGAGCGAGGGCAACACAGCACACACACACACAGCAGTAGACTCATTTAGTAGGTAAAAAGTTAAGATGTGTTTTGCTGTAACTGCAAAGTTTGGGTGCGTACGTGTTAGTCTGTTCCAGAAAGTACACCAGATGTCCCAGAGATAAGCGACAGCGAAGGCGAGCTGTGGGGAAGCACCGGAGTTCGAGCCGAAGACAATGTTCTTTTTAAACTATGTTAAAGTTAACTGAACAGTTGTGGTTTTGGATTGACGTAGGAGATCTTGAGTCTGCCTGACAACAGAAGAGGGGCTGTACTATGTCACCCCTATAAAGTCTTTGTTCTGACTATTGTAAAACAGTTCAATGCTGAATCTGCACAGTGTTGGACTCCATGCATGTAACCAATAAATCTTCGCTTTGATCATACCTCGTGGACCATGGTTGTTATTTGCTTGAGAGCCCTCCGCACTCCTTTTCTCCAACTTTTGAATCTTAACAAGGCTGTTGCAGAAGTCAAGGCGAGATGAAATAAAGGTATGGATTGCTTTTTCAAAGTCTCTGAAACAGAGAAATGGCTTCACCATTGCAAGTAGGCGGAACTGAAAGAAGCTGGTCTTTATCACATTATCTGTTTATTGAATGTTAAATTACTATCAAATAAATCACAGCTAAATTTCTTGCAAACGATTTTTTATAATTTTCTAAGGGGCCGAAGACAATGATCTCAGTTTTCTGTTCATTTAGATTGAGAAAATTTAAAGCCATCCATGCCTTAACATCTTCCAGAAAATTGAACAGTCTCTTCAGAGGGTTCACAGATTTGTGTTTCAGTGGGAGGTAGATCTGTGAATCATCTGCATAACAGTGAATGGAGATACCATATTTTTAAAAAAATAGAGCCCATGGGAAGCATGTAAATTGAGACGAGAACCGGGCCAAGAATAGATCCCTGAGGGACCCCACAAAAGAGCAAGGTCCATGGGGATGATGTGTCTCTGAATCAAATAGAGAAGGATGAATTAGATAGGTAAGGTTTAAACCATTGCAGTGCAGTCCTATTAAAACCGGCATATTGTTCCAGCCGAGAGATAAGAATCCTATGATCCACCGTATCAAAAGCAGCACTGAGATATAGTAATATTAAAATGGCGGAAAAGTTAAAAGGTCATTAGAAACTTTTAAAAGACCAGTTTCAGTGCTATGATGCATTTTAAAACAAGACTGTAATACTTCACCGATGCCGTGATTATCTAAAAAGGTCTGGTGGAGGACAACTTTCTCCAGGAATTTTGACAGAAAAGGCAATTTGGACATTGGTCTATAATTTGATAGAACTGTTGGGTCCAGGTTCTGCTTTTTTAAGGATAGGTTCCACCACAGCATGTTTTAATTCAATTCAATTTTATTTATATAGTGCCAAATCACAACAACAGTCGCCTCAAGGTGCTTTATATTGTAAGGTAGATCCTACAATAATACATACAGAGAAAAACCAACAATCAAATGACACCCCTATGAGCAAGCACTTTGGCACTTTCAACAGGAAGAAACCTCCAGCAGAACCAGGCTCAGGGAGGGGCGGGGCCATCTGCTGTGATTGGTTGGGGTGAGAGAAGGAAGACAGGATAAAGACATGCTGTGGAAGAGAGACAGAGATTGCAGTTTAACTAATTGGTGTGTGTTATCTGGCTTCATGGACAGATAGAGCTGGGTGTCATCTGCATAGCTGTGTAAATTTATGCTATGTCTTTTAATGATGCTGCCTAAGGGAAGCATGTATAATGTAAACAGAATTGGTCCTAGCACAGAAATGAGTCCACTGTCAGAGGCCATAAGAAGATCATTTGTAACCTTCACTAAAGCTGTTTCTGTGCTGTGATGAGCTCTGAAACCTGACTGAAACTCTTCAAATAAGCCATTCCTCTGCAGATGATCTGTTAGCTGTTTGACAACTACTCTTTCAAGGATTTTTGATATGAAAGGAAGGTTGGAGATTGGCCTATAATTAGCTAAGACAGCTGGGTCTAGAGATGCTTTTTAAGTAAAGGTTTAACTACAGCCAAATTGAAGGCCTGTGGTACATAGCCGATTATTAGAGATAGTTTGATCATATTTAAGATTGAAGCAGGACTTCTTTGAGCAGTTTTGTAGGAATGGGAATGAGCTCTTTTAATCCTCTTAAATGATCCCGTACTTCTCAGAAACCAAAGAACCACTCCTGTCCTTTCATGACATCCTAGCCATTCAACCACCTTTTCAAACCTGAGTTCCCCCCTATTTCCCATTTCTACCCTCATCATTCTCCTATAGTTACCATACCTCCTGCAGTTAATAAATACATGTTCAATTGTTTCCATAACACCACACCAATTACATAGCCCTGTTAAATGTTTCCCTATCCTAAAAAGAGTGCCATTCAGGTAACAATGCCCTGTTCTTATTCTACACATAACAATCTCCTCCCGCCTATTCATTCCTTTATTTCGTTTAACTTACTGTATTTTGCACCCTATACAATTGTCTCCCTCTAGTTTCATTATCCCACGCCATTTTCCATAACTTCTTACTTTCACTCCAAACTATATACTTTCCTTCAGATTTAGATAATGGTATTTGTACCTCTACTCTTTGAATAACTTCCTTAGCCATTCTATCTGCTCTTTCAATACCCATAATGCCTATATGAGCTGGTGTCAACACTATTACTACACTTTTGCCCTGTTCACACACTCTATGGTGAGCAAACATAACTTCATACAGAACGTTCTGATGATTACTTGTATTCCCATTTTCTATACTTAACACAGCTGACAATGAATCAGTGCATATTATTACTTTTGGACCTCTGTTGTCTTCCACCCACTCTAAGGCCATCAATATGCCATACAGCTCTACTGCATAAACACTCAGAAAGTTTGATGTTCTTCTCCCAAACTTGATATTTAATTCCAGAACTACCACTGCCAAACCAGTTGCTTCACTATCTGGATCTTTCGATCCATCTGTGTACACCTGTACATAGCCACTGTACTTGCCCTCCAATCTACAATAAAATTCTTGAAAAAGACCTGTTGTGACTTCCCTCTTTTTGATATCTACTAATGTTCTATCTACTTTAATGAAATCCCATGCCCAAGTGGGCCTTAAAGGTCATACCACTGTCTGACTGAATTCTTTGTCATATATCTTAAATGCTCTTGCCCAATCATCCCCAACCCATCCAAAGCTATTTTTAAATTCCTTACTGCTTTCCCAACACCGCCTTAACAGGATGATTGTTGTTGTGACCATTCAAATTAACCCAATAGTTAGCCATCAACTGCTGCCTTCTAATATGTAGAGGCATTTCTCCTGCTTCCACCTGAAGAGCACGTACTGGCGTTGTTTTAACCGCCCCTAAACAAATCCTCAACGCACGAGCTTGGATAACATCCAGTTTCTTTACCCAAGTTTTAGCTGCTGCCCCATACACCACACATCCATAATCAATCCTTGATCTAATTAACATGACATAGATACTTTTGAGTGCTTCAAAACTGGCACCCCATGACAACCCTGCTAGACACCTCATGATATTAAGAACCTTTTTACTTTTCTCCACAATGCGCTCTAAGTGAGTTTTCCAAGTTAACCTCCTATCAAAAACTACTCCCAAAAATCAAAAGCTCTCCACCCTTTTTAACCCTTCCCCATACAAATCAACTAATTGCCTGCACCTGTGCTTATAAAAGGGAAAAACCCAGCCCCGCCTACTTGGGGTGGTTCCCAGTCTCAGGTCTCACCTATCACACAACAACAATTGTACAAACCAAGAATTAAAAACAAAAAAAAGTTGTTTATTTATTTATTTTTATAGATCATGGTGAGCCAAATGGACCAAAAATGCCAGGGACAATTTTTTGTCCCACTCCATGTGATTTGGCGCTGTATAACTACAACTGAACTGCATCAGTGATGACAGCTGACGGAGAAACAGCTGGTTGCACTTTTGATTCATGCTGGATTTTTATTGTCTCAAAGAGGAGAAATTTCCTCACATATGGAGACAAGTTCAGAAAGATGTTTCCTCTCTTTAGATCTGCCATCATGTGTGAACAAATATTCTCTGTGACTAAATTTAACAAATCCAGATACTCATCCTCCCTCAGTGATGATCACATTCAGATATGGAACAGTCAGTTTCTCTTGTCACCCCATGGGAAAATTTATTGTCGTCATTGCCCTAATCCAACCAGCAGGTCATTTTTTTTCAACATGCAAAACCACATCGTGAAAAAAATTATTTGAAAAAAGTTTCATTCATGTTTATTCATTAGAATGTTGTTGTGAACAAAAAGTCATGGTTGAACTTTCTGTTCGATCTCATGCTTGATATTAGTTTGACACATTACAGACTATAACACCCATTGATTTCCTCAGTCCATTCAGGATAAAAACACTGGAGTGCAACAGCTTCCTGCTAATACTTTAGCAGGAAGCTTTAGTGTTGCACTGACATTCAAACTGTAGCTAAATGTCTTTTATCAAAGCACAGCTGCTGCAAAATAAGAATCATGCTGGAATTTAACTAGGACAGTAAAATATCTTCTCACTTTATTAACATTTAGAGAAACACACAAAACAGTTTTTTATTAAGACTTGTGCACTCTTAAGCTTTCTGTCAAATAGCAAGGATATAAAAAATTACACAAAGTTAACAGCAAAATATAATTAAATGTAAAAAAAACAAAAAAAAAAACAGACCGGCTTGGCAAATCTTCTAAAAAGGAACATTATCATTTTTCTACCTGCAAAATATTCACATTCATTTACAGTAAAACATCATGAGTGCACATGTTTAACAAAGCTGAGTTAATTATGAGCTGGGATGTTTCTTCATCATTTGCATGACAGCTTTCAACTGAATATGAAACATAATACAAAATTATTTTAACAAGTCCTAAATTTATGGTTTAGGGTATTTTAAATTTGCTTGTCTCATTATTCATGATATTTTTTTATTGATTGATTGCTCTTTGTGGGTGTACACACCTGAATTCAGCCAGATGTAAACAGATGTTTCATGAGTTGTCCTGGCTGATGTCCATCCTCTACACTGACAGTACACTGTTTATGCTGTCTTTATATTAGACACTATAAAATTGGTATGAAGGTGGAATTCAGTGAATGAATCTCAGCATCATCAGCTAACATTCAGATGAATCTCTGCTACACCTGATGTAACCTAACTGTAAAACCACAACACTGTGCAGAAAGGAAAACAAAATTATATTTTTAAAAAACGGACAAAGTTTAAGATGAATGTGAGACAGATAACAAATTTATTACTGTCTGCTATTCATGATTGTTGAAATAATACACTAATGAAACTTACCTTTACTTCACTTACACAGTTTGGCTTTAACGCAACACAGAAAAACAACAAATAAAACTACACCAAAGATAACAGCAGCAATGACCCATCCAACAGAGTACCCTGAAACAGAAGAGAAAATCATGTAACTCAGACTGTGACTGCATGTCAGGAACAGACAGCAGGTTTAAAAAAAGTACAAAAAGCTCAGTGATGTCAGCATTCATCTAACTTCCTGTTTCCTGCTGCTCGTCTCCACAGTTAACAGGTTGGTTCTGTTTCTGCTCTGAGCTGTGAGGATGATGATGTTGGAGCTTCCTCCTCTATAAAGGATGTTTGAATCTCTGGGCTGCTGCTCAGAGACTCCTGCTTTCCTCCTGCTGAGCCTCCTTTCCTTAACATTACTCCTAAAAACACATTTTTATAGACCTACTTTAATATGATCTCTTTTTATCATCCTGTAGAAAAATCTAGAATAAGGCTGAAAACACGCTGTGTGTAAAATGAAGCACCAAATTAAAGATTTTGTTTAAGCTGTTAGGAGTTTTTAGACACTAACACTTCCCTGTTCCTTTGAGTCATTTACTTTTCACTGCTGTTACACTGTTATCAGTTTCTACTTCCAGGAAAACAAATCTGAAATCTTTTGGGATTAGCTTAGAGTGTGTGACCTTACCACTGCTCCTATCCACTGAGATTGAAAAAAAAGTTTTTCTTTTTTCTGTTTAACAGCTAAAACCTTCAGTGAGATTTTGCTCATACATTTGTATATGTATTGTAAAGTACATTGTAAAGTACATGTTTGCAGCACCATAAAGTTTGATCTTTTATTTAATTTGATTAAATTTGTTGTGTTCAGCTTTTTCTGACACTTGGATTTTGCAGGATAATCTAAACCTTTTTGAAGTCAGTAAATGCTGATGTGTCATACAGCACTGAATTATAATAACTGGTGTTCCTAATATTCTGACCCACAAACAGGAATGTCTGAAAGCTATTAAAAGTCTTTCGAGCTGAATAAACGATGGAATTTGGAACAAATCAAATTACTAATAATATAAATGACCCCCAGTGTCACTGTGCTGTAAAAGTTACTAACAACATAGTAAAATAAAAATCAGTATTTTCTGTTCTTGATTTGTTTGTAAAAGGACATTTCAATAATTTTGAAGATCTGCAGGAGCAGTCATACAGTGTCTGTTAAAACTGTTGTAAAATGTCTTTTGTGGCTCAGGATCAGCTTTGTAAAATATTTAAATGCAGTCAGAGTAAAGCCATCTATTTTTTTCAGCTGCTTCTACAGAAACTTGACAGGCACTAGCACAACTGACTAAAGATGGCCCGTTTCATGATCAATAATATACAAATTGTCTAGACTATTGATCAAAGCCCATGAGTCCCATTCACAGAGAGTTAGGGAATGGCTGCAATCACAGGATTGTAAGATGGCGAAAGATGTACCCTTAGGCCCCCTCCTTGATTCAGAGATGGTCTTTCCCTTTTCACGTAAATGGCCTCCTTGACTCCGCGCTCAAACCAGCGTTCCTCCCTGTCCAGGATGTGTACATCCTCATCGTTGAAAGAGTGTCCACTGGCCTGTAGGTGTAAATAGACTGCAGAGTCCTGGCCTGATGAGGTTGCTCTTCTGTGTTGTGCCATCCGCTTCGCCAGAGGTTGTTTGGTTTCCCCGATGTATAAATCCTGGCAATCCTCCTAGCACTTAACAGCGTACACTATGTTACTCTGTTTGTGTCGGGGGACCCGATCCTTGGGGTGGACCAGTTTTTGGCACTGTGTGTTTTGGGGTTTAAAAGCCACAGAGACAGCTGTTCCGATACTCCTGACACATACGGGATCACTACGGGTTTTCGCTTAGGCAGCAGTCATCCTTCTCTCCTGGATCGACTGGAGCTTTCTTTAGGTGCCTTTACACATTTACACATTTACTCAGGGCCTTCTTGATGTGATGTTCTTCTGCTTCCCTGGCCGTTGTGTCTGTGGGGATGGTGTTCACTCTATGTTGTAACGTCCTGATGACACCCAGTTTATGCTCCAGTGTATGATGAGAGTCAAATCTTAAATACTGATCCGTATGTGTAGGTTTGAGTTACACATCCGCTTTTAAATGTCCCCCATTACTGATGGAAATCTCACAGTCATATCCTCCCCGGTGAATTTGATGTGTTGGTCCACCGAGTGAATGTGATCCATGATTTGTGGTACATCCTGAGATTTGATTTTCACCCAGGTGTCATCCACATACCTAAAACAATGACTTGGTGGTGTTCCAGGGTAGGATGACAAAGCTCTCTTTCCCGCTTCTTCCTTGTACAAGTTGGCCACAATGGGTGAAACTGGGAAACCCACGGCACACCCATGTTTCTCTCTTTCTCTCTCTCTCTCTACATACACACACACACACACACAGGCACACACACACACACACATATGTATATATATATACATATACAGTCAGGTCCATAAATATTGGGACATCGACACAATTCTAACATTTTTGGCTCTATACACCACCACAATGGATTTCAAATGAAACAAACAAGATGTGCTTTAACTGCAGACTGTCAGCTTTTTATTCTTCACCTGTCCCTCCTGCACTTTCCTGCTCATTGTGTCAGATGTTTAGTTACTCCTCGGCCTCCTTTAGCAGTAATGATACCTGTAACAAATGTAGCATATTTGCAGCTCTGGAGGCCAGGATTACTGAATTGGAGACTCGGCTTCGCACCCTTCATTCACCCGTAGCTAGCCAGGCCCCTGTAGCTGGTGCAGCTGAAGATAGCGTAGGCCCCGCTAGCTGTTCCCCGGCAGACCCCAAGCAGCTGGGGAAAGAGGGCGGCTGGGTGACGGTGAGGAGGAAGCATAGTCTTAAACAGAAGCCCCAGGTACACCACCAACCTGTTCATGTGTCTAACCGTTTTTCCCCACTCGGCGACACGCCCGCCGGGGGTCAAACTCTGGTAATTGGTGATTCTGTTCTCAGACACGTGAAGATAGAGACACCGTCAACCATAGTCAATTGTCTTCCAGGGGCCAGAGCAGGCGACATTGAAGGAAATTTAAAACTGCTGGCTAAGGGTAAACGTAAATACAGTAAGATCATAATTCATGTCGGCAGTAATGACACCCGGTTACGCCAATCAGAGGTCACTAAAATCAATATTGAATCGGTGTGCAACTTTGCCAAAACAATGTCGGACTCTGTAGTTTTCTCTGGTCCCCTCCCCAATCAGACCAGGAGTGACATGTTGAGCCACATGTTCTCCTTAAATTGCTGGCTGTCTGAGTGGTGTCCCAGAAACGATGTGGGCTTCATAGATAATTGGCAAACCTTCTGGAGGAAACCTGGTCTTGTTAGGAGAGACGGCATCCATCCCACTTTGGATGGAGCAGCTCTCATTTCTAGAAATATGGACCAATTTATTAAACCCCCCAAAATATGACTAAGACATAAAGACCTGGATGGCCGCTAACTTCCTGCTTCTTAATTCAGATAAAACTGAGGTTATTGTACTCGGCCCTGAAAATCTTAGAAATATGGTATCTAACCAGATTCTTACTCTGGATGGCATTACCTTGGCCTCCAGTAACGCTGTGAGGAACCTTGGAGTCATTTTTGACCAGGACATGTCCTTCAACGCACATATTAAACAAATATGTAAGACTGCTTTCTTCCATTTGCGCAACATCTCTAAAATTAGAAATATCCTGTCTCAGCCTGATGCTGAAAAACTAGTTCATGCATTTATTACTTCCAGGCTGGACTACTGTAATTCACTATTATCAGGATGTCCTAAAAACTCACTGAAAAGTCTTCAGCTAATCCAAAATGCTGCAGCAAGAGTCCTGACAGGGACTAGAAAGAGAGAGCATATTTCTCCTGTTTTGGCTTCCCTTCATTGGCTTCCTGTTAAATCCAGAATTGAATTCAAAATCCTGCTCCTCACATACAAGGTCTTAAATAATCAGGCCCCTTCTTATCTTAATGACCTTGTAGTACCATATCACCCTATTAGAGCACTTTGCTCTCGCTCTGCAGGCCTACTTGTTGTTCCTAGAGTATTTAAAAGTAGAATGGGAGAGAGAGCCTTCAGTTTTCAGGCCCCTCTTCTGTGGAACCAGCTTCCAGTTTGGATTCGGGAGACAGACACTATCTCTACTTTCAAGATTAGGCTTAAAACTTTCCTTTTTGCTAAAGCATATAGTTAGGGCTGGACCAGGTGACCCTGAATCCTCCCTTAGTTATGCTGCAATAGACGTAGGCTGCCGGAGATTTCCATGATGCATTGAGTTTTTCCTTTCCAGTCACCTTTCTCACTCACTATGTGTTAATAGACCTCTCTGCATCGAATCATATCTGTTATTAATCTCTGTCTCTCTTCCACAGCATGTCTTTATCCTGTTTTCCTTCTCTCACCCCAACCGGTCGCAGCAGATGGCCGCCCCTCCCTGAGCCTGGTTCTGCCGGAGGTTTCTTCCTGTTAAAAGGGAGTTTTTCCTTCCCACTGTCGCCAAAGTGCTTGCTCATAGGGGGTCATATGATTGTTGTGTTTTTCTCTGTATTTATTATTGTACGATCTACTGTACAATATAAAGCGCCTTGAGGCGACTTTTGTTGTGATTTGGCGCTATATAAATAAAATTGAATTGAATTGAATTGAATTGAATTGAGGGCATTTACATCCAAATCAGGTGAACGGTGTAGGGATTTCAACAGTTTGCATATGTGCCTCCCACTTGTTGAGGGACCAAAATTAATGGGACAATTGGCTTCTCAGCTGTTCCATGGCCAGGTGTGTGTTATTCCCTCATTATCCCAATTACAATGAGCAAATAAAAGATCCAAACCGTTGCTGTCAACTGTCAAGATGAGATCCAAAGAGCTGTCACTATCAGTGAAGCAAGCCATCATTAGGCTGAACAAACAAAACAAACCCATCAGAGAGATAGCAAAAACATTAGGCGTGGCCAAAGCAACTGTTTGGAACATTCTCAAAGAGAAGGAACGATCCAGTGAGTTCAGCAACACCAAAAGACCCGGACGACCATGGAAAACAGCTGTGGTGGATGACCGAAGAATCCTTTCCCTGGTGAAGAAAACACCCTTCACAACAGTTGCCAAGATCAAGAACACTCTCCAAGAGGTAGGTGCGTGTGTGTCAATGTCAACAATCAAGAGAAGACTCCACCAGTGTGAATACAGAGGGTTCACCACAAGATGTAAACCATTGGTGAGCCCCCAAAACAGGAAGGCCAGATTAGAGTTTGCCAAACGACATCTAAAAAAGCCGTCACAGTTCTGGAACAACATCCTATGGACAGATGAGCCCAAGATCAACTTGTACCAGAGTGATGGAAAGAGAAGAGTATGGAGACGGAAAGGAACTGCTCATGATCCTAAGCATACCACCTCATCAGTGAAGCATGGTGGTGGAAGTGTCATGGCGTGGGCATGTATGGCTGCCAGTGGAACTGGTTCTCTTGTATTTATTGATGATGTGACTGCTGACAAAACCAGCACGATGAATTCTGAAGGGTTTTGGGCAATATTATCTGCTCATACTCAGACAAATGCTTCAAAACTCATTGGACGGCGCTTCACAGTGCAAATGGACAACGACCCAAAGCATATTGCAAAAGCAACCAGAGTTTTTGAAGGGAAAGAAGTGGACTGTTTTGCAATGGCCAAGTCAATCACCTGACCTGAATCTGATTGAGCATGCATTTCACTTGCTGAAGACAAAACTGTAGGGAAAATGCCCCAAGAACAAGCAGGAACTGAAGAAGGTTCCACCAGGGATGAAAACCCAGCGTCTGGTGATGTCTATGTGTTCCAGACTTCAGGCTGTGATTAACTGCAAAGGATTTGCAACCAAGTATTAAAAAGTGAAAGTTTGATTTATGGTTCTTATTCTGTCCCATTACTTTTGGTCCCTCAACAAGTGGGAGGCACATATGCAAACTGTTGAAATCCCTACACCGTTCACCTGATTTGGATGTAAATACCCTCAAATAAAAGCTGACAGTCTTCAGTTAAAGCACATGAGTGCAGGTGGTGATCAGTGCCAAACATGGAATGATGCAGTGAACACAGTGTAGGGTCATGTTCACAGGAAGAAGCTGTTCTTGTGGCGAGAGGTTCTGGTGCGAATGGACCGGAGCCTCCTGCCTGAGGGGAGCAGGTCAAACAGACTGTGTCCAGGGTGAGAAGGGTCAGCTCTGATCCGAGCTGCACGCCCCAGTGTCCTGGAGGTGTACAGGTCCTGCAGAGATGGGAGTTTGCAGCCAATCACCTTCTCAGCAGAGCGCACAACACGCTGCAGTCTCTGTTTGTCCCTGGTAGTGGCTCCAGCGTACCACACGGTGATGGAGGAGGTGAGGATGGACTCGATGATTGCAGTGTAGAATTGAATCATCGTCCGTGTTGGCAGGTTGAATTTCTTCAGCTGCCTCAGGAAGTACATCCTCTGCTGGGCTTTCTTTATGACGGAGGTGATGGTGGGCTCCCACTTCAGGTCCTGGGTGATGGTGGTACCCAGGAAGCGGAATGAGTCCACAGAGGTGATGAGGGTGTCAGTCAGGATGATGGGGGGGAGTGGGGCTGTGTGCTTCCTGAAGTCCACAATAATCTCCACTGTCTTCTGGGCATTCAGCACCAGGTTGTTGTGGCTGCACCAGGACACCAGACGTTCAACCTCCCTTCTGTAGGCAGACTCATCCCCGTCGGAAATGAGTCCAATAACGGTGGTGTCATCTGCAAACTTGATTAGCTTGACAGACTGGTGGGTGGAGGTGCAGCAGTTGGTGTACAGGGAGAAGAGCAGAGGAGAAAGAACACAGCCCTGAGGGGAGCCGGTGCTGATGGTCCGGGAGTCCGAGACATTCTTTCCCAGCCTCACATGCTGCTTCCTGTCCGTCAGGAAGTCAGTGATCCACCGGCAGATGGGATCAGGCACATTCATCTGGGAAAGCTTGCCTTGGAGATGGTCTGGAAGGATGGTGTTGAAGGCAGAGCTGAAGTCCACAAACAGGATCCTGGCGTAGGTTCCTGGGGAGTCCAGATGCTGCAGGATGAAGTGTAGAGCCATGTTGATCGCGTCGTCTACAGACCTGTTGGCTCTGTATGCAAACTGCAGGGGGTCCAGGAGGGGGGCCGTGAGGGTCTTGAGGTAGGAGAGAACCAGGCGCTCAAATGACTTCATGACCACAGATGTCAGAGCCACAGGTCTGTAGTCATTTAGTCCAGTGATCCTTGGTTTCTTGGGGACAGGGATTATGGTGGAGGACTTGAAGCAGGCAGGCACATGACATGCCTGCAGTGAGGAGTTGAAAATGCCAGAAAACACTGGGGCCAGCTCGTTTGCACAGTGTCTGAGGGTGGCAGGAGACACACCGTCTGGGCCAGGAGCTTTTCGAGCATTCAGACTCTTAAACTGCTTCCTCACATCTGCTTCATGAATATGAAGAGTAGTGGTGGGAGAAGGTGGTGTGAAATCCTCCTTGGTGTGGGGTGTGGAGGGAGGTGTTGTAGATGAAGTGTTTGATGGTGGTGATGGCTCTGTGAAGGGGGGAGAGGTGGGGGGATGAATGTCCAAAGTGTCTCTATTGTTGGGGCCGTTGGAGGTGTGAAGGCTGCTTGATGGCTCGTCAAAACGGCAGTAAAAGTCGTTAAGGGTGTTGGCCAAGAGCAAGTCATCAGTGGAGTGGGGGGTTTTAGGCTTGTAGTTGGTGATATTCCTAAAACTTTTCCACACAGAGGCCGAGTCTTTCTCTGAGATCTGCTGCTGCATCTTCTCAGAGTGCTGATGTTTAGCAATGTCCACTTCTTTAGTGAACCCGTACTTGGCCTCTCTGTAGCAGTCCCTGTCTCCGCTTCTGAATGCCTTTCTCTTTTCCAGCCACAGCTTTTTGAGTTTAGGAGTAAACCAGGGTTTGTCATTGTTATAACTCACCCTGGTGCGTGATGTCACAATGCTGTCCTCACAGAAGTGGATATAGGAGGTGACAACGTCCGTAAACTCGTCCAAGCTGTTAGAAGCAGCCTTCATTGTGTCCCAGTCTGTGGACTCCAAACACGTGCGAAGCTCCTCCACAGCCTCGTTGCTCCACACTTTTTTAGTCCTCACGACAGGTTTGGAGAGCTTCAGCCTCTGTCTGTACGCGGGGATCAGGTGGACCATGACGTGATCAGAAAGTCCGAGTGAAGCGCGGGGCACCGCGCGATAGGCCCCGCTGATCGTGCTGTAGCAGTGATCCAATGTCCTCTCCTCTCTGGTCGGGCATTTAATATACTGTTTGTATTTGGGAAGCTCTTGGCTCAGATTGGCTTTGTTAAAGTCCCCAAGAGCAATGATGAGAGAGTCCGGGAATGTCCGCTCCATGTGCAGTATCTGCTCCGCGAGGGCGCACTGAGCTGCCTGCACATCCGCATCTGGCGGGATGTAAACAGCGGCCAAGATGAATGAAGCAAACTCCCGCGGAGAATAAAACGGTTTGCAGTGAATAAAAAGGTATTCCAGAGAGGAAGAGCAGTGCTGAGCAATCACTGTTACATCTGTGCACCAGCCACTATTAATGTAGAAGCAGACACCTCCACCTGTGGTCTTACCAGAGAGAGAGGCCTGCCGGTCTGCGCGCAGCAGATGAAAACCCTCCAGCTTGAGTGCACAGTCCGGGATGTCCTCGCAGAGCCACGACTCCGTAAAACATAAGACACAGGAGGAGGCAAAATCTCTGTTCATGCTTCTCATCAGGGCCAGCTCGTCCATCTTATTCCTGAGTGAGCGCACGTTGGAAAGGAAGATCCCAGGAAGAGCAGTTCGCAGCCCGCGTCTCCTCAGGCGCACGAGTGCGCCGGCTCGCTTTCCTCTCCTTCGGCGTCTCACTTTCCTGATCAAGGTCTGTAGTAAATCTGCCGCAGATGCGACAAAAATTGGAAGCAAATCCACAGGTGTTGTAGTCCTGTAGTTAAGAAGCTCTTCTCTGGTGTACGAATATCCAGAGGAGTGCCCAGACACACAAGTTATGCACAAAAACAAAACAGAAGTAACACACTGAAGTACCAGGGCATCCATACGCGGCGCCATCTTGGAAGTTCATCTTCTCCAGTCCGAACCACATTCCGATGTCATTGCTGCATATCCTGGTGATGTGGGTCAGTGAATCGATGTCTCGTTCACTCTTGGCATACAGCTTGATGTCATCCATGTACAGGAGGTGGCTGACAACTGTTCCATTCCGTAGTCGGTATCCGTAGCCAGTCTTGTTAATGATCTCACTGAGGGGGTTCAGGCCTATGCAGAACAGCAGTGGGGACAGAGCATCTCCTTGGTAGATCCCGCACTTGATGGTGACTTGTGCTATGAGCTTGAAGTTGGCCTCTAGTGTTGTCCGCCACATCCCCATTGAGTTCCTGATGAAGACTCTTAGGGTCCTGTTGATCTTGTATAGCTCTAAGCATTCCAGGATCCAGGTGTGGGGCATTGAGTAATAGGCCTTCTTGTAATCAATCCAGGCAGTGAACAGGTTGGTCAGCCTGGTCTTTTAGTCTCGGCTGACTGCTCGGTCTACCAGTAGCTGGTGTTTTACACCCTTGGTATTCTTGCCAATCCCTTTCTGTGCCCTGCTCATGTATTGACCCATGTGTCTCTTCATCTTAGCTGCTATGATGTCTGACAGGAGCTTCCACGTGGTGCTGAGGCAGGTTATTGGTCGGTAGTTGAAGGGGACCGGTCCCTTCCGGGGGTCCTTGAGGATCACTCATGTCTGGGGGTCCTTCGGTTAGCCATTCCGGGTGTCTCTCGTTGGTTCATTTCAGCTAGTTATTTTGTGCTCAGCTTCCTATACTTACCACCTTCTTCATCGCACCTTTCTGCAGCTCCGATAATTGGCTAACCTCCCTCCGTGTTACCTTAATCTTAGCCTCCTTCTCCATGGAGGGTACTGCCCCTTGTGGCTATTGAACTTGTAGCCAAGCATCTCACTGATCACTGCTGCCGTATTGTAGATCAGCTTGTTAGTCTCGGTAATTGTGGCTGTAGGTATCGCCCGTAGCACTGCATTAACATCATCTAGCAGACCTTCTGAGGGTACTTCACGTAATCTCGGTAACCGGCTACGGAGGATCCAGGTTTCAAGCTTGGCCATGATCCTATCTCTCAAGTCAGTTCCTCTCGCACTCAACGATTCTTCTTCTATCGCACTTGGGGCTATGTACCCAATCTCGGGTGGGGGTCGTGATGAAGAGAATCAATATCAGGGCTAACTCTAATAATAGAGATCTCAGGTCACTGTGTGTGAGGTCCTGAGGATTGAGGCTCGGATGGCGCTCAGGATTTACCCAATGAAGAGCTGCAATATTAAAATTATTCCACCTGAAATCTACACACCTGACCCATATGATGTGTGGATGAACACCAAACACGATTTAGTTACTGTGTCACATCAGTAAATGTGCGCATTGCTCTGGTAAATAGAGAATACAGAAACAGCAGTTCTGTGTTACAGTCGGCTTCCATCATAATGACTGGCCTGTGTTACTTTTATCAGCAATTACTTTGTCAGACACTCATTTGTCTAAGCCAACACTCCCACCAACTGGCAAAACTCACCTTAGCGCCACATCAGGTGAGAGTAAATGAGCTTTTTCGCTCTGTACTGTGATGTCACAGTGATACTCAGGGTGCCACACATTCAGTCCTATTAACAGCTGAATTTGACAGATATTTAAATTTTGGTTTGTTACAGAGTCAACAGAAGGAAGTTCGCTGTGTGCGCCCTGCTGAGAAAAAGACAGTTCAGTTCTGCTCTGCTCAGTTTCATGAAAGGTCCAGTCTGACTGAAGCAAAGTTTCAACACTGCTCTAACAGCATTGAGCCGATTGCACACTCATTCTTATAAAATCTCCCTCTCTCCTTCAAAATAAACACTCCTAGAATAAACTGTGATGAGTTTAAAAGTTCCATTTTACTCCTGAGATCTAAAAATGTTCATTTAGGTTTACGTATTATTTCTTTTTTTCAGAAGCTGAACATGATAAATCTTCTGCAACACTGTACAAGTGCATTTTAAATAAATAACAGATACATATAATAAACTAAAATCTTAATTCTGACTTGGGAACAGCTTCAAGTCTCACAGAAGAACATAAACAAACTGGAAAACTAAATTATTCTGTCAGTACAGTACAAGATAATCAGTACAAGAAACTTTCAATGTAAATGAGGAAGAACATAAAAAATTTTTTTAAAAAAACTGAGTTGTGGTCAAATTTTTTTTTCCAAGGGGAACAAAGGGCTCATGAAGTCTATACTGTCTCAATGAAACAGACAGTGAGATTCATTTATGATCAGATGTGCGACTCGTTTGACCACCAATCCGATGTAGTAAACGCAGCCGTTTAGCCTTCTCTCTACACTCAACATGTAGCTGGGATAACCCATCAGAGAAATGTTTATGGCCATGGGGTTGGTCATGTCTTGGCATGTCTTTGTGGGAAGATGTTCTTGACAATTTACAGCACATGCTGCTCTGCTTTGTTATCACACTTTGTACAGCCATGTTCGTTATCACATGGCTAACACTAGTGTGTAATAGGCCAAACATTAGGATGCTAATTTCTGATCCTCATATGCTTTTGGCATCTTAAACTGATGTTACTCTAACTCTATGCCAACCATATGATTGGTTCAGCACCACATTACTATCATTGTCATTGGCCTTTCATGTTGTGTCTAAAAACATGGATGGAATGAGATCTATTAACTTTATATTGACCATGCCTTATATTGCTGTCAATTAAAGTTTTTGCATGATAAATATTTTTATTATTTAATTGTACAGTTCTACTTCTCATTTACAAGATCTGCATAAAATAACTGGGTAGGAACACAATGTGATGCATGTTTGTAGTCCATCTTTTACACATAGTAGTTATAACATGTCAGATATCTGGCATCACGTTGTTAAGGAGACTAGTATTGGGTTGATTGGATTCTCAGTGCACCGCTCTTCTTTTTCCAAGTCCATATCTAGTTCTCCTAACAACATTCCTATGTCCTTATGACATGTTTTGTTTTTAAAACATACAGTCGTCTCTGTCCCCTCACCAATTACCAGATTGTCTTTAAAGTTTGATTTTTTTTCCAGGACTTCATGTTCTTCCTAACTGATCTCCTCACTGTGCTGCTTCCTATTGTTAAAACCTTTTGTTGGTTTACCTTGCTGACTGCCCACTTGTGAATGACATCAAGCTAATGATGTAATGTATGAATCAACATTAGGATTTTTGACTTTACCTTGGGGTGCAGAGTCACTCTTCTCTGTGGACACAAAAAGGTACAAAGGGTTCTTATTATAAAAGTGTAGCAGGCAAAGATGCATAAATATCAGAGAACATAATCAATCTGAGAAAACTGAGGATAAAACAAACTGTGTAAAATGGTAAAATAATGATGAAAATATACATTCATCAATAAATACACAAGGAAATGATGTTGAAGGTTCAAAAATATAATAAAACAAGAAACTATGACAACCATGACAAGTAAATTTAGTGGAATTAACAACAAACTGCATGCTGAAAATATTAGCAAATCAAATTTGCATGATTTATTTAAATATTATTCTCTTTAATGTTAAAACTCCTGTATGTCAGATAGCCAACTAGAAAAATCACACCAGCTTTTTCAAAAGCCATCACAGGATATCTATATGAAGTTCATGAGATTATTGTGTGTGTGTCATTTCAGTCTTTCAGAGACATCTCTCTGTCATGTCCCTTCATACTGCCTCTTATAGCTGCATCCGTTGTCAAGGAGGTGGGACTGAAAGCGATTGAAGTCCCCTAGCTTACCTCATTACATCTGAATACTATAACAGACTTTATCTATACATGCGTTCACTAATAGTAAATCATTTTTATTCTTGATCAAAGATATAAAAGTATAAGCCTGATTAATATGATAAATGAGAAATTTGTTTGAGTTAGGAATATTACTCCAATGTTTGGATTTTGTGTGCAAGATCTAGAGTGTGATTAAAGTGGTGGGTGGGTTCTTTTACATTTTGAGAGAAGCCAATTGAGTCTAATAACAGATTAAATGCCATGTTGAGGCTGTCATTTTTAGCATCTACATGGATGTTAAAATCACCCACAATAATTATTTTATCTGAGCTGAGCACTAAATCAGATAAAAAGTCTGAGAAATCAGAGAGAAACTCTGTGTAAGGCCCAGGTGGACGATAGATGATAACAAGTAAGACTGGTTTCTGAGTTTTACAGCTGGGGTGGACGAGGCTAAGCATCAGGCTTTCAAATGAATTAAAAGTCTGTCTGGGTCTTTGGTTAATTAATAAACTAGTGTGAAAAACTCCTGCCACATCGCCCCCTCGGCCTGTGCTTCGAGGTTTCTGGTAGTTAGAATGACTCGGGGGTGTTGATTCATTTAAACTAACATAATCATCCGGCTGCAACCAGGTTTCTGTAAGGCAGAGTAAATCGATTTGTTGATCAATTATTAAGTCATGTACTAACAGAGACTTGGAGGAGAGAGAGACCTAATATTTAATAATCCACATTTCACTGTTTTACTCTTTGATGGAGATGTGGATACTGTATTGCTCTTTCTTTGTGATTTTTTATGTTTATTTTATTTTTTTATTTTTTTATTTTTAACGATTTTTAGTTTGTCTTTTTTTTTTTTTAGTGTTTTTGTCTGTTTAGGAGCTGACACAGTCTCTAAGGGGATGGGGCTTTGGGTGGATAAGAGGAGGGGAGAAGCTGCAGAGAGTCGTGTAAGACTGCAACATTTCTCTGTTTATATTTGCTGCTATTTTTTGTGTTATTACATATTCTTTGGGTTGCAGCATCAGTTTGGCACTTAGGGACGATCGTGGCTCAAGAGTTGGCATTTCATCTTGTAATCGGAAGGTTGCCGGTTCGAGCCCCGGCTCGGACAGTCTCAGTCATTGTGTCCTTGGGAAAGACACTTCACTCGTTGCCTACTGGTCAGTGGCACCAGTGTCTGGCCCCAGGGCAGCTGTGGCTACAATGTAGCTTGCCATCACCAGTGTGTGAATGGGTGGATGACTGATTGTAGTGTAAAGCGCTTTGGGGTCCTTAGGGACTAAGTAAAGCGCTATACAAATACAGGCCATTTACTTAATATGTTGGGCTAATCTGAGCCCTGGATTTAGGGACCACAACAGACTTTTTAAAAGAGTTTGATGATTTGCTATCAGAAAACTTCCAGACAGAAGGGAATGACTCCTTAATGAGACAGAGCTCAGACATGCAATGGGTGTCATCCTACTTTTTAGTTTCTGGCCTCAAACATTTGCTACAACACATAAAAAAGTAATATAATCAGACCATGTGTAACACTAATATAATAGCTGTGTGTAATGAAACCTGTAAGAAGACTTCACGAACAAAATCTACTGGAGTGTTTTATCAAAGACCTTCTCTTTTTTCACCTGAGAAACATTTTGCAGACATTTGACTGCATGTTTTTATGATTTAATTATTTAACATTTTGTTTCCTTGGAAACATCATTCTTTGCATTCAGTCTGATCATGTATTCACATTTTTGAAAAGCAATAATTATTGGAATCATCTAATGATTAAAATGCCACTCACTATTCAAATGTATATAGATTTTCTTCTGTGACTGATGCCAGATGTCCTTTTGTGTGGCAACACAGCGATAGTTGTCGTCCTTTTTCACAGTAGTGCTGACAGTGATGTAGAAGCGATCTCCTATTTTAGAGACCTGTGGTTTCTCAGAAGGAATGATCTGATTGTTACTGTCCCACCACTCGACCGTAGGTCTGGGGGAACCACTTTGAACGTCACACTGAAGCAGTGCCCAATCATCTGTTTGATTAAGAATTGTGACAGAAGGTTGTGCTGCACCTGTGAACACATGATAGACAGATTATTTAAGAACAATGACAGTCAATTATTTTAGCTACTCTGAGTGCACATGTATTTGAGCATAAAGAACAGTTGTTCCACCTTAACTGTACCTAACAGCAGAGTTTTGATAGGTAGAGATTCAATTCGAGAGTTTTTACTCTATACATTATTTGTGACTCCAATTTGTCTAAGCGTTATATAAAAACATGATGAAGTGCCATTAATTAAAATGAATTTAATTTTAACATCAAATAACTACAAATTTAATTTGGATAAATAAATATGTGAACAAATGTAGATGTTACAGAAAATACCAGCATCAAAAACTGCAATTTTGAATATAAAAATAAATTTTAATGCAGACTTTTGGAGGTTACTGTAAACTTGAACCAAGACACTGAGAGGGATGTGATATATGGGCATATATAGGTCATGCGATAGTTTTCTATTTGGATGAACAGCTATGTGCAATTAAGATAATGTCTTGATCTATAACAGATTCACAGTTACTGAACTGATTATGAATGACTCCTAATTAAGTAATCCTTAATATAGCAAGCATACAAAAAATGTTTTTGTTCGGACTGTTTATAAAGATAATCTGCATTTATTTTATATGGTTCTAACCGTAAGATGGTAAAAGTGTCGTTCAGTATTTACCTATCTGTTCATATACACACGAGGACGTAAGGATTAGTGACGTAATCACAAACAGGACTCACCGTTAACTCGGACCTTTAATATGGGCTCTGAAAGGGAAAAAAACACACACATGTTAGAGGTGACTGTGGTCTCATCAACTTAGCAGTTAAATAAAACTAGACAGTTTTTAAAATCCTAAACTAAAAGAGAAGGCACAGTCACTGATTAAATAAATGTCCTGATACCAAGAGGCTAAGTTATTGTCACGAATGTGTTATCACACAGTCAAAGGCAGCAGGCCAAGACAAGGTGTGTCCGAGGATGCTAAAGGCGTGTGCTGCTGAACTTGGGGAGCCGCTACAATGAGTCTTCAATCTCAGTCTGCGACTGGGGAGAGTGCCCGCCCTATGGAAGACATCCTGCATCGTCCCGGTCCCCAAAAGGAACCGGCCCAATGAGCTGAATGACTTCCGACCGGTGGCACTGACGTCACATCTTATGAAGTCTCTAGAGCGGCTCCTTCTCAACCTCCTCCGACCACAGGTACAACATGCTCAGGACCCACTACAGTTCGCATACAAGGCGGATGTTGGAGTGGAGGATGCCATCCTGTACCTCCTACATAGAGCCCACTCACACCTGGACAAGGGAAAAGGCACGGTCAGGATCCTGTTTCTTGACTTTTCCAGTGCCTTTAATACCATCAGGCCCAGTATGCTTCAGGAAAAAAAATCTAAACCACAAAAACTAAACAGGATGCAGGTGGACCCCTGCCTGGTCGCTTGGATCTCCGACTACCTCACTGACAGACCACAGTACGTCAGGCTGAAGGACATCACGTCTGACACTGTGGTCAGCAGCACAGGAGCACCACAGGGAACTGTGCTGTCCCCTCTTCACCCTGTACACCTCTGACTTCTGCTACAACTCTGAATTATGCCATATTCAGAAGTTTGCAGACGACACAGCCATCATGGGGTCTGGGATGATCAGGAAGAGGAGTACAGGAGTCTGGTGAGGAACTTTGTCACATGGAGTCACACAAACCACCTGCAACTCAACACCTCAAAGACCAAGGAACTGGTTGTGGACTTCGGGAGGTCCAGAGCAGGTCCGCTGCCGGTTCAGATAGAGGGAGAGGAGGTGGAGGTGGTCAACAAGTACAAATACCTCAGGCTGTGGGTGGACAACAAACTGGACTGGTCATGCAACACAGAGCACCTGTATAAAAAAGCCCAAAGCCGACTGTACTTCCTCAGGAGGCTGAGGTCTTTTAACATCTGCAGGAAGCTCCTGAGGATGTTTTACCAGTCGGTGGTAGCTGGAGTACTTTTCTATGCTGTAGTGTGCTGGAGGAGCAGCACAGCAAAGAAGGACTCATCCAGGCTGGAGAAACTGATCAGGAAGGCTGGCTCTGTGGTCGGCATGAAGCTGGACACTCTGGTGACAGTGGCAGAGAAAAGGACACTAAAGAAACTGCTGGACATTATGGACAATGCTGGGCATCCTCTGCACACGGCCATAAACAAACAGAAGAGTCTGTTCAGTGACAGGTTGCTTCTCCCCAAGATAAGAACAAACAGACTTAAAAACTCCTTTGTCCCACACGCCATCAAACTGCTAAACTCCTCTCTGCAGGGGAGAGTGAGGGGGAGCAGGGGGACAAAGGAGGGGGGAACAGCTAAGCTGTAGTGCCTTTTCACTGTGCAATACTTTTTGTTAATAACCAATGGTGCAATAGACCTCAATACTTGAAATGTGCAATTCCCCTGTATTCTTATTATACGTCCTATTTATTCTATTTATCCCATTGTATACTCCTTATTTATATAAGTTTCTGTATTTATATATGTGTATATATGGTATTCTGTTCACATTCTGTAACTTCTGTTGGTGCTGTGCTATTTGGAAACCAAATTTCCCAGAGGAACCCACCCGAGGGATGAATAAAGTTCTATCTTATCTATCTCTCTTATCTTAAAAAAACTCTGAACAGTTGTGTGTCTGATATTTTGGGAGAAGTGAACAATTATTTATTTTATTTTATTTACTGAAGACTCCATGGACACCTCAGATTTCTGATAAGTAGACAGGTGCAGGACCAGCATGCACATGGGAAGGTCTCAGTTTTGTTCACTGAATATTAATGCAGGTGTGCTGTAGGAGTGAGGCCCTGCCAGATGTGCATGCTGACCGTTTCATCTGTAAATAATCAGCTGTTTTATAACAGCACTCACCAACAACAAGCTGAATGTGGAATGTTCTGATTTCTGGCTTCAGGTTTGGAAATTTACATAAATAGGTTCCGTTGTCTTCCAGCCTAGTTTTTTTTATTCTTATAGACGCGTTGCCATGCTTTAACTCTTCTGGAAAATGTGAGACTCGATCTTTGAACTCCTCATCTTGACCTAAGAGGCCATTATTGTAATATTTGCCATCATCATACAGGAACACATTCTTTTGTGGAACTGTTCCTTCTTTCTTCCAGTCAAACAGCATTGACTCAATGTTCTCATTGGTGCTGAGGGAGCAGGGTAAAATGACACCATCATCTTCTTTCACCGTCACTCTGGTCACAGGTGTCCCTGAAAGACAAAACATGAATTAAACAGTGATGAGGATAGAAGGAAAAGTCAGATATGAGGTAGGCGCAGCCAATCAGATGAAAGTTCACCCTTGATTTTATCAGTTATGATCATTCTTTTTACCCTTACAAAAATCATAGTTTTTTAGTTTACTTCCTCTTCATATTTCCCTGTTGTCATCACAGTCCCACCTGTAGCCCCACAGTTTGTATGACTGGTTTAAATGGAGGCTGAAGGAGCTGAAGAGCTTGTTTCAGAGAGGATGCGCTCAGAGGCTGCACCAAGGCCCAGACTGAGATAAACAAGGATCAATGTGAACTGTGAATCATGCTAAACTGTTCCAGCAGTGTCCAAGAATAAAACATGGAGCTGGAAATGAGTATAATAGCTCACCTTTACTTCATGTATTACATTTCTGTTTTCAGAAGTCAGAGGGTGAGGTCCATTAAAGAGAACTCTCTCTGAATATTGATTTTTGCTAATATGACTGCATCCACATGAGCTGTTACAGTAATGCTCCTCCATCCTACCAACACACAGCTCCACCTCAGTAACAATCATACTGTGACCAAACTGTATTTATTTTTTCTGTAAACAAAAATATCAGATTATTCATGATTAATTTTCTAATCTGAAAAATTCTGATTCCTCAGCTTTACAACTGTAATAATGATCTATAACAGTCTGTCAGCTGACAACAGCCCTGACACATCTGTGAGCTACCACTTGTTTTTCTCTGCTCTGACTTTCTTTCTTACTGTTTTTGGCTACGATCACAAAGTTCAGTATGAATGTGACCTCTCCATCTTCCTGATTTGTTTTTGGAGTGGATTAATGAAGAAACACTCTTCAGACAACCTGCTGGGATTTACTCTGTACTCATATTGGCAGTTTTTAGCATGTGACTGCAGCATTTGTGTTATCATAACTTCACTTTACAGGCTGAATCATAGTTCTGAATTAAACACCCTTCTGTGATGTGTGCATTTTATTTCATTTGTGTTTTTGTGTCTTTCTTTTGTGATTCCACTTAGAACGGGATGTGTTTTTGTGAGTCTGCTTTTGGTATGTTTTATGAGCATGCAGTACTTTTAAAGAATATTCTGTACAGCATTTCCTACTGTTTTGGATTGCTGCACCAATAATAAACATAGATGTGTATAAATCCAGTATATTTCTCCACTATTTTTGATTAAATATTTTAATCATTTGACAGCCATAAATGCTACGCTTTTCATTCAGGAATGACTGTTTTTGGACAGCACTATGGACAATAACCACAGTCAGAGGTAGGCATTACATCATGAGTGCATATTTTCAGTGATAAGAATGTTTGAGTCCTTTGCAAAAACACACAGTACACAAACATCTGAAATTCATCTTTCAGGCATACATACATAATTTAAAATGCTGCTAAGGACTCTATAAGACACTGATCAGTGTTGCATCATCGAGGTCAGAAGACAAAGAGTGAGGTCCATTACAGAAGACTCTCTGCATATTTATTTCTGCTAATATGACTGCATTCACTTGCTGTGGTTATTTTACACAAACGACAGATCAGTGTCAGGAAGTACAGGAAATATATTTCCCAGTATTCCTCTCTGCCAACGAAACACTCGAGAAAAAAATATTTTAATGAGTGCACTGAGAAGCACAGAGGAAATATTTTAAGAGCTAAAATTCAGTTCATAAATGTGTACTTCATAAAATGTATGCCTTCACACAATATAACAATGACTTAGTGGAACTCTTATAATAGTTCCACTTTACCATGACTCTAGTAATATGAGTATATTGTGCAGATAGAAAATATAGAAAATATCCTTTGATAGTCATTTACTGAAGGAGATGAAAGTTTTCTTGCTTTTGTTTACAGTTATTTTTTAATCACATATCTAAACCATTCAACACAAAGTTACAAAGCTGTTACTCGTTGTTGTTGCTATTCACGGTGCAGCAGTATTTCCTATTTTTTTTTCAAACTCTACTTCTACATTACATTTTGTTCTAGAAGCAGCGCATAGGGAGGTCAGTTGCGTTAAGACATTTAATTGGCCAATCAAGACTCACTATCGAAAGTGCAGAAGTCAGTAGTTGAAGGGCCGGTGGGCAGCGGCGCAGTTGCCAGAAATGCAACTGAAACTTTGCATATACAGGGAGACCAAAGAGTTAAAAAACAAATGAGGGTTTTTAAGGATTCAAAATATTGAAACCAAGAACAATGAAATATTGTAGTTTGCTGCATGACTTAAGAAGGAGATAAGCACACCACGAAGAAGTCCACAATCAGACACACACATGCAGCGCAGTAACAAACACGCGATTCCTTCACATTAAAACTCCTCCAAATGGAATCATAAGTATTTGATCATAAAAAACAAAGAGAATAGTTTCGTTTCATTGTTGAAGATGCTGCACATTAATCTGCCGTCTTATTATTTTACTCTAAAACGCGGCTGCGTTAAAAGCTGATGTCACAGGTGTAGATGCCGCAGTCAGCCACCCAGAGCAGCATTAATGCGCCATCCGCTGCTGTGAAACGTGACTGCGCCTGCACACATGATCAGTAAAAATCAATGAGTTTATTACCGGATTCAGCACCAAACGTCAGTCCGGACAAATTCGGGAAACAGAAGCTCAGAATCAGAAGTGGTAGAAGCTCCATGTCTGCAGAAACCCTCAAACGTTCAGACGTTACAGGATCTCTTTAATAAAACGGAGCTCGGAGCCACTCCTCTCAGCACACTGACGCGCTCCAAAACACTTTGAGTTTCTATTCTCTTAAAGTAGTAAACCATAATTACACTTCCGGTGGCTTTGTGACAGACATACAGAAAGGCTGACGGGAGAAAGATTCATGAAGGACATGACCTGTTTCCTGGGTGCTACATCTGACCTGCAATAATTAGAATGAGGGGGAAAAAAGAAAAGAAAAGAAAAATAAATGCTCATGGCTTCCATTTTGGATTTAAATCAATTTTTAATCTTACACCCATCCTCTTCTGCTTATACTTGTCGGCGTCACAGGGAGGTGTGTGTGTGCGGTGGTGGTGGTTGGGGGGGCGGGAGCTGGAGTACCCAGAGAGAACTCAGGACCTTTTTGCTGTGAGGTTGTGGTGCTAACCACCGTCCCACCGTGCTTAACTTTACTTTTCAATTTTTTTTTTCATTGCATGAAAATAAAATTTGTCAAAAACTGCATTTCCTCTAGTGGAGACAGTTGAGCTGCTTCAGGCATCTAATGCCTCTTGTATTTATGCCCTTTAGAGAGGAGGCCCCAGACTGCAGACTTGCTTAACTGCTTGTTCATTTCAGGTACACTGGGGACTTGAGCCAGTCTTGGCTGTCACAGGGTGAGAGTTGAAGTAAACATGAACGGGTCACCAGTCTATCATAGAATTTGTTGATTAATTGATCATTTTTTTGTATGTGGTCACTTCTGGCTTGAACAATCACTCAAAACAACAACAACAAATAAACGAACATTTAGTTTCAGTGCAAAACCAAAGGGTGGTTTCACAGTAACGACATCCATCTTTTAAATCCATCATTTTATATCCATCCATCTTTAAAACAGGCTTCTGAGGGTGAGGAGCTGGGGATGAGGTGAGCCTAAGAACAGCAAAGGTCAAACCTGTCACCGGGCATTAGAGAGGCGAAAAGGCAGTACTCTAGGAGGATTTCACAGAGGTTCATGGACAGCAGAGATACTCGGACGCTGTGGCACAGACTACAAGCCCACTCCGCAGACCACTGTCAGTTACACCTCTCTACCAAATGAGCTTAATGAATTCTTCGCTTGCTTTGAGGCACAGAACTACACCTCTGCACAAAAGACTCCCCAATCTTATATAAGATTGTATTTTATATAAGACTTTTATTTTATTTTATTTTATTTTTATCTTATTATATTTACAGTACTGTGCAAAGGTTTTAGGCAGGTGTGAAAAATTGCTGTAAACAAAGAAAGCTTTCAGAAATATAAATGATTGTTCATTGGTCCCAAATGTATTTTGCAGCAGAAACAACGCCAAACATACAGCCAAAGTCATAGGCAAAGATAGTCAATAACTATAATCAGTGTAACAAAGAACTATAAGTACTGGAAGTGATGGTACGGCCCCCACAGAGCCCTGATCTCAACATCATTGAGTGTGTCTGGGATTACATGAAGAGACGGAAAGATGTAAGGAAGCCTACATCCACAGATGGCCTATGGTTAGTTGTCTGAGATGTTTGGAACAACCTACAAGCAGAGTTTCTACTATAACTGTGTGCAAGTGTACCTAGAAGAAAGCAAAGGGTGGTCACACCAAATATTGATTTAGATTTTCTTGTAAAACAAAGGGGGGCCTAGCACAAAAACTTTGGGAACCACGGTTTTACTGTAACACTGAGGACTGAGGGAGCACTGCAATTTCGAATTCCTGTGTATGATCTGTACATATGGAACACGGTGACAATACATTTGGCAATAAAGCTGACTTAAATGAAAGCAGTTGGCAGTGGCAAAGAAAAACTCTCTTTGAATAGTAAGAAACCTCTGGCAGCACCAGACTCAGCTGTCCTCCATCCTTCTGAATCTCTCTCTCATTCAGAACAAAGCTGGAAATAAACATAACAGATAAATCTGGGTCCATATTTCTGTCTGCATGTAGGAATGTACAATTACCCACCCGCAGATGATAGCACACACAGTGAGGTTTTCATGTATCTGAATGCTGGAAATGACACGTTTTACATTCTGATGGCATCAGATCTCCCACTCAGGAACTGAATCTAGTGAAAGGAGGAGAGTGAAATTTACATTTCTTTTAAACATAAACTGAGTGTCTGAAAGGTGAGACTAATCAATTTAAAATTAAACATGAGATTACGACTAGTCTGAGAATTCACAACTGAATTTTATCTCAAAGTAGAACAGAGGAATGATACTACAAACCAGGCTATGAAGTCATTAAACAAACAAACAAAAAAAAGATTTCAGCTCCACTTTCACTTTCACTTTAAACGACAGACTTCCTGTCAGGAAATTAGATTTCACAACAAGCTGGCCGTCATCCAGAAGGCCAGACTTCCAAGAACTGACAGCCTTTGGAATAATGACCGTATGTCAGGAGCTGTACTGATCCATGCACTCACAGCATATCATCTTCATGACGCAGCATCTCTGCTATCAAGGAAACTGCAGGCATTCATGAGAACTGATGACAGTAACAGGAAGAAGTAAGATGAGTTTATGAGTTGTTTTCTTTTTGCACCACTAATCATTGTCACTTTTCATGTGAACAACATGAATGAAAATGTGGGACAAACTAGTTATTCTGCCTTGTTGTCATCTACTGTTCAGAAACCCTGATTAAAATCAGAGTTAAACCAGTGACTTAGAGGCTTATCACACATATTCATAACAATCATCCAGAAGGCCAGACTTCCAAGAATCAGATTCAGATTCATGAAGGCAGAAGAGCAGAGAAAGAAACAAGTGAGAGTAAAAAAACGAGCTTCATAAAGAATGAAACCCTGGCTTTGCACTGTTGTGCATTTATATTCATATATTCATATTTGGTTTGAAAAGACGAGCTCTGTAATAAACTCTCTATAGGCTCCTCTTAGTATTGTCATTCATTCATTTATCTATCTTTATTATTTACATGTGTACATGTGTAATATAGCAGTAGAGCTGATAGGCTGGAAAGGAGGAGAGAAAAAATAGACAAAAAAAAGAAAGATTGGAGAAATGAGAGAAGAGAGAAAAACACAAGCACAAGTAGAAAAACACAACGACACACCAACTGTTGGAGAAAATACAAACATAAAAAATAAACAGCAGCACAAGAGTACCAAAGAGCTGAGTAGACATCTCGATGACAAGTGTGTGCCCACCCCAGCAGCAGAAGGAGGGAGGCCTCAGACGGAGCCCTCACAGCCAAAGACCAAGAACCCCACAGAACCACAGGCAGTCAGAGGCCCGACCCAGCTGAGAACTGCACTTGGGATGTTGATGCAGTAATGATGATACACTGCTGAAGACATCAAGTTTAAAGCTAACCCTCAAAACTTCACCAACTTTACAATTTTTTCTTTGTTATTCAAGAAAAACTGCAGCAGCTGCTGAAAAAGTAGTTTCTCTTATACTTTAGAATGAAAGCGAAACATAGAGTTTAATCTAAACTTTAAGGATCTGTTTGATCAACATTTGCTTTCTTATGTTAGGAATGTATATTTAATGTAGGCTGACATTAAACTGATGGTCTGATTACATGAAAAACAAAAGGTTGTGCTTGCAAACTTGGTGACTGACAGTCTTTCATCGAGCAGAAAAACAGCTCAGATGAGTATTTTGTTTCTCTTCAGTTTCTGTCTTTAGGTATTTTGTGTATGACAGAGTAACTGCCTCTGTCAGTGCGCCCCAGGGTGGCTGTGGCTACGATGTAGCTGCCATCACCTGTGTGTGAATGTGTGTGTGAATGGGTGGATGACTGGATATGTAAAGCGCTTTGGGGTCCTTAGGGACTAGTAAAGCGCTATATAAATACAGGCCATTTACCATTTACCATTTAACTGTGTACAACAGCTCAGAGCTCAGCCTCTCAGGATTAAACAACAATAAATTCTTTGTGTTAATTTTTCAGCAGATTGATGAAATCCAATCTGACAGCATCAGTACAGGGAACCGTTTTAATCTGCAGTAAATTCATGTGATTTTAATTTAATCTGTAGATATTTTAAAAAATAATTCTTCATTAATTATTAAACTGTATTCATTTTAAAAATTCTTTCAAACGTATACTGAACGAATTAGTTTAACTGATGACTAGATGGAAATGTAAAAGTACAAACAAGAACAGAGCACTTCGCTCTCACACTGCAGGCCTACTTGTTGTTCCTAGAGTATTTAAAAGTAGAATGGGAGGCAGAGCCTTCAGTTTTCAGGCCCCTCTTCTGTGGAACCAGCTTCCAGTTTGGATTCGGGAGACAGACACTATCTCTACTTTCAAGATTAGGCTTAAAACTTCCCTTTTTGCTAAAGTATTTAGTTAGGGCTGGACCAGGTGACCCTGAATCCTCCCTCAGTTAGGTCTAAGTTGCTGGGAGATTCCCATGATGCACTAACTGTTTCTGCTTCAGTCACCTTTTTTCACTCTGTGTTTATACATCACTACCGTGTTCATTCATTATTTATTATTAGTCCGGCTCTCTCCCACAGTGTGTCTTTGTTCTGTCTTTCTCTGCTGACCCCCGATCAGTCATAGCAGATAGCCATCCCCTCTGCCTGTCATACAGCACAGTGTGCGCAGCTTAAGGAGTCAAAGAAAATGTTTTTGCTAAAGCACCAACTTGCTTCAAGTGTTTCCAACATGTGGAACATTTAGAAGAAGAAATATTCTCCTCATCAGGTGCCAACAGGAGACATTAACTAGTATCAAATGCTATTGGTGATCACTACAAATCTGCACACTCACTGGAAACCACATTACACTTCCACAAGAACTGAAATAATGATTACAACATTATTAAAAACTGAACACTGAACATTAATACTCAGAGGAGTCTTTGCATTGCTGTTGCTCAAGTAATTTTATACTAGGAACAATCAGTAATAACAGTGTTTGGGTCACAGTGCAGTCTCACACTGCAGCAGTGCTCAGTCCTGTTCCATTATGTACAGTATGTTTGCAAATCAAGAAACAAAAATTAAACACATGAAAAACTTAAAACCAGGAAGAATAGAGAAAGAGAGAAATGATTACAAATAAATCTAAATTATATTCTATATTCTTTAAAGGTTTCTGAAGAAAAACCTCAAACCCACACAGTAAGTCAGAGTGCACCCTCAGGCTAATCTTCAGACACATCAAACACATAAGCAGGAAGTGTTGCAACACTTTTGTTTGTGCCGCTGCAAGTGTGGACACAGCACTGAGGAAATCAAACATTAACACTGCTAACAGCTTCAGAGGTAAACATCCCATTGTTGCACTTTCTGAAGAAAAATCAGTAATCACAGTGTTTGGGTGACAATGCAGTCACACACTGCAGCAGTGCCCAGTCCTGCTTCAACAGGTATGAAAGAAAGAGACAGAGACAGAGCTGTTGCCACATCGACAGTTTAGTGATTAAAACGAAGATCTGACCTAAACTGGGCGTCCGTGGCTCAGGGGGTTGGGAAGGGCACCTGTAATCGGAAGGTCGCCGGTTCGAGTGCCTTGGGTAAGACACTTTACCCTACTGCCTACTGGTGTTGGCCAGAGGGGCCGATGGCGCGATATGGCAGCCTCGCTTCTGTCAGTCTGCCCCAGGGCAGCTGTGGCTACAACTGTAGCTTGCCTCCACCAGTGTGTGAGTGTGAATGAATAATGGCATTGTAAAGCGCTTTGGGTGCCTTGAAAAGTGCTATATAAATCCAATGCATTATTATTATTATTATAAACTCTTAAGATGGAGACACAACCAGAATGAATTGAAATATGTGAAAAACTAGAAACTCTTACAGTAACTTAGAGACACCCTCAGGTATTTTTTCCTCAGAAACATCTGGTTACAGCAGGAATATAATCAGTGCTATTAGAAATCCAAAAATAATAACCACCTCCAGATCTATGAGGAGAGATAATTTCGAAGAACCGAACACAAATTATTGAGACAGAATTATTATTTATTAGTTATTTCTGGTGATTACACTTCAATGACCCATCGTGACAGAATGGAACCCCAACAGAGAACAGATTAGGACAAGTTATACACTGTAAGATAAAGTCCTAATATAAAAGTATTTTACTGTGTATTTTACAGTTTTGTTCTGTTCTTCATTTAAATTACATAAATAGACTATGATTTCACATTTCAAATGTAAATTAACATAAAGTCACTGTAATGTAATAAAACATAATTTTCTTGTTTTTTAAATGTATTTGTATGTACATATGCATATTTAGATTGTTAAAATACATTCACAAATGTATCATGATTTCACAAATATCTGTCCGTTATTTAAAAGATTGAACTGTTAAATTCAAATGTAATGCTATGGAAAAATATATAAAATGATTCCTATAAGCTTTTTTTAACATCAAATAATTATTACTATTGTTGCTATTTAGGGCGATCGTGGCTCAAGAGTTGGCAGTTTGTCTTGTAATCAGAAGGTTGCTGGTTCGAGCCCTGGCTTGGACACTCTCGGTCGTTGTGTCTTTTGTCAAGACACTTCACCTACTGGTGATGGCCAGAGGGGCTGGTGGTGCGATATGGCAACCTCGCCATAAAGTTATTTTTTGAAATTATTTTGGCGCCACAGCTGCTGGAATATTACTGTTTTTCTAGGATTTTTCTTTTAACGGTGTAGTTTCTGAAATCAATGAGCAGACAACAAGGAAAGTAAAATAAAAGTACATAAAATGTTATTTATTTAGGACCTTTGAAGATAAACAAAGTACTTAACCAACAAATGTTGGAACATAAAAACAAAAGTTAACCAAAAGCAAGTTTAAAAAGATGGATTTTAAGGGTTTTTGTTGGAAAGATTCCACTGAGTCGACAGACTTCAAGCTTAAAGGGAGAGATTTCCGGGGTCTGGGGACCACTGTGGCACAAGATCTGCCTCCTTTAGTTTGTATGATACACAGGATACAAAGGATAATTAATCATTTCCAGCTCAGAGTGTGACACAATGGGACTTGGTGGTTTTATTTCATAAGTGATAAACACAAGAGTGAACCAGTGATGTGAAATAAATTTTAAAAGGTATAAAGTTACTCTGAGGGTCCTGATTTTGCAAATTTAGAGAATTTAGCAAATATAGCACCAAGGGGACCAAGAGTTTCCATTACTTAAGACATGTTTTTCTTCAAAATCTTTAAAATGAAAAGTTGTAATATATTCATATTCCAGGTATTCCTCATAAAATATAGCACGAGGCCATTTGCATTTTTACTTATTTTTTCATTAATTTTTTTTTTTTTTTTAAATGCAGTTTTTGTATCACTACCCCACTCTTCCACAAGTGGGGTCACAATGACTCCAAGCAGTTCCTGTGGAATTTTCTATGAAACTTTCATTCTTAGCAACTCTGACTGCCCCACTTACAGTTCTGATGTATCAGGAATTCATTTTTACACAGTAACATACATGATTTATAGTCAGGGCTGCACATAAGTGGTCCGCAGGTGCACATTCACTGTCAAAATAAAAGTATTCCCTGAAATTCAGAGAATATACGCTTCTTTTGCAGTGGAGGAACACCAAAGTAATTGTCTAGGGAGCTTGCTTCTTCAACATCTTTAAGAGTTCTTAACAAATGTCTGTCCTCCTCCGGAACATCTTATGTACGCAAACGACTCTCAGATATAGAGGACCCAGACTATTGTCCCCCCCACTGAACAAGGCCAATCAGACACAGAGGAGTCCTATGATGAGTCCTCTGAAGAGGAAATGGATATTGAGTCTAACAGAATGAGCCCCTCTCACTGTTCTAGCCACAATATTCTGAATTAGTCGGCCAGGGCTTGCACCTGGGTTTAGTACTTTCTCCCCAATAGATGCATGGAAGATGTTCATGTCTGATAACTTATTAGAAGAGGTGCTGACATACACAAACATGGAGGCACAAAGAGTAGCCACAGACAGGGGAAAGAGTGGAAAAATGTAATCAAACATAAGCTCCTAGCCTTCATTTGATTGACCATTCTTGCAGGAAGTGAGAAGAACTGGGATGTACCAGTCGGTGTGTTTTTTGGGAGTCCTCTGCATAACCCATTGTACAAGGCCACTATGTCAATTCAAAGATTTAAAGATATTCGCCGTTCTTGCACTTTGATGACAAGAGGACCAGAGCCTACCGACTGAAAACAAACCACATGGCAGCTTTCCGCTACATATGGGGCCTGTTCCTGGTCAACTGCAGGCAGAAATTCATCCTCAGTGATTGCGTTACAGTGGATGAGCAACTTGTGCCTTTCAGAGCGAAGACCCAGCTTCTGCAGTATATGCAGAGCAAGCATACAAAAGTGATACAAAAACTGCAATTTCTTAAAATTAATGAAAAAATAAATAAAAATGCAAAGGGCCTCATGTCACAAGCATGCTTTATGAGGAATACCTCAAATATGAAAATATTACAACTCTTTGTTTTAAAGATTTTGAAGAATAACAACCGAGTTTATAGCAAAATGCATTGATTTTATTTGGGGTCATTTTTGACCCCACTCGTGGAAGAGTGTAGGTATTGGTAGGTTGTGCATCCAAGGGTTAATAGTGATGGGAAAATGGAGTGTTGTGAGTGTAGCTCGGTGGTTCCTAACCTGTCGTGGATCTGGTGTTTTTAAATTGGGACTTTCTATTTTTAATTGTTATCAAGTATTCTGTACATTCTTAGTTTGCCTTTCATGTTCTAATTAGAGCTTTCATTTATTACAGGGGTGTCCAACACCAGGCCTCGAGGGCCGGTGTCCTGCAGGTTTTAGATCTCACCCTGGGTCAACACACCTAAATCGAATGATAAGTTCATTACCAGGCCTCTGGAGAACTTCAAGACATTTTTAAGGTAATTAAGCCATTTAAATCAGCTGTGTTGGATCAAGGACACATCTAAAACCTGCAGGACACCGGCCCTGGAGGCCTGGAGTTGGACACCAAAGATTTATTATATTTTTTGTGGGATTAATTCTGTCATTTATAGTAATTTTGCATTTTTAAGGTTAAATAGTTTTGCAGTGTAGTTTCTCTTCTAGCTTATTGTTTGCAGGTATTGATTTCCTTCTCTCAGTTCTCCTGCCCTCCTGTGGGTTTTTTTCTATGTTGTTAACTCTCAGTTTCTCTGTTGGGTGTTGTTTTATTACTTCCTGTTTTATTTTGGCAAGGCCCCTGTTCTTTGTGTGTGAATTTAGTTTTACGTCCCCTGCCGTGTTTGTGTTAGCTGTTCCTCTCCCTGCCCCCTTTGAGTCTGCCTTTGGGTCTGCTTTCACTCATGCAAACGATGATTTGTGGCCCTTAAATGGTCACAATAAAAATCTGAAATCTTATGAGATGATGAACTGGATTGAGAAGATTTTAATATTTGGCTTCCATATTTCTATGTTTACTTTTTTGGAAAAACATTAGAATCATTTTGCCACTTTAGACCTGAAACATTTTACATGAAACAGTATGGGAGAACATTTTAGCCAACAGTTTACAAACATCTGATATATGATGATGAAACATATATTAACTGTCAACAGTGTGCTTTATTTTATAAGCTTATTGCTGTTGATGATATCCTGGAAGTTGATTTTTGGGCCTTTTAAATAATCTTTCATACTGGGATTTCTGTGGGTTTTATTGGTCCTTCTATAGGGATGCCCAGTGTGGCCACGTACAATTGGATGGACTGAGACAGTAATTGAGATCAGAAATGTGAAGTCCTCACCCTGGTCAGCTCTTCCAGTTCACGGGGACACCAGGTCATTCCCAAGCCAGCCAACAGATATAATCCCACGTATTTATATATATTTTTTGGTCTTGAATTTCCTCCTATTAGAAGATGCTCAAAACCACTCGGTGTAAAGTGTCCAGGGCACATCCTAGTGAGATGCTCTAACTTCATTGGCTTTTTGAAGGGGTGCTACTCCTCATGGGGTGATGTGGAGCAGTAGCTCTCTCTAAGGACGAGTCTATCACCCCTTAGGAAACTAATTTCTGTCACTTCTGTGACATCATTCCTTCTTGTCACTGCTCATGAACAAAGGTGAGGATAGGAACATAGACTGATCGGTAAACCATCAACTTCACTTTTATGCTCAGTTCTCTCTTCACCACAACATATCACTACAGCGTCTCTGAATCATCACCTTATTGTGGTGGAGCCGTTTGTCCTTTACAGTGATCCTCAGAACATTGTTGTTGGGGGCAGTTTGTCCCTGGTGGTTTGTCTTGGGTAAGGAGCCAGACAAAGAGTGGTTCAGACAACCTCTATGTCAACCCCTAAATAATCAAAGGTTCAGGCTTTGTGTAAAGGCTGGAGGATGAGTCAGGCCTTATCCCATGGCCCAGCTGGGCCCAGCCTAATGTTACATAGGTCCATCTTCCCGTGGGCCCATCTACCTCAGGAGGGGGCCTTGGGAGTTTGGTGCCTTGTGAATTGGGCGCCATTTGGATCCCTGGCTCCCAGTACTAGCTTGAGTTAAATAGAACGTCAAGCATCAGGCAACAGTTTTTAAAACCTTGACACAAACTTCACACTGACTCTGATCCTGAGCTCCAACAAAGTAAAACAAGCTGGTCCTGTTTCAGCTCCTGACTGACCTCATCTCTGTCACTTATCTCTTTTCAATCTCTAACTCCCCCATCTTTGTTTATATGAGCTCAACCTGGTTCATCCTGTCTGCATCACCAAAACAGAGAGAGAAAGCAAAAGTGCACAGTCAGTGTGGTCTGTGAAGTCTTTGTTGATCGACTTGCTTTCCCAAAACGATCCTCAGGCCTGATTGGCCAGTCCTATCCTGATCAGGTTCTGTAGTTGAGCTTTAGTGGTTGCTAATCTTTGTGCTGAATGTCTGTAAATTCAAACCAGTAAGTGTGTTTATTAGTTGTGTACAAACTATGGATATTAAAAGTGTCATTGTGCCGATTATATATATCAGCTTTAAAGTTAGTGACGTTCCTTTGGTGTCCTCGAGTGACTGTTACTGCTTTGTGCTGCCTGGTGTCAGATTACTGCTCCTGAATGCTCTAACAGTTTTTCTGTAGGTCCTTACAAATACATAAGGCATAAGGCCAGACTGTCAGTCACAAAACACTGAGCCATCAGTAAATCCAGCAGATTTTTAACAATTGAAAGAAGAATTTCTGCTGCTGGAGACGTTAATCTGGCCCTAAATGTTCTTTTTATGTTTAACAGGCTGTCCTCGTTTATTTGACCTCCATAAAAAAGAACATGCAGTAGCAGTGTAAGATGCGCATTTTGTAGCCCATTTTCTGCATATTGTAGTTTCAACACTGCAGACATCCATCATCATATTTAAGAGAGACGAGCATAAGGTTGGTCCAGTTCTCAGCACACAACTCTTCACTTTCCTATGTCCTTATCTACTCTCCTACTCACTTTTCCTAGACCTCTATGAAAATGTCATCGAGGTCATTGCAGACATCCAGTCCTTATCTTTTTTGTGTTGTACAGTATTATACATAATGTCTTTTATCTATTATGTTATCTATTACTACATTTATTTATTTATTAATAATCAAAATTATTTATTAATCAAATAAACATTATTTTTTCACATGTTCAAAGCACCACAGCAGAAGTCTGATATCACACATCCTCGTCTCATAGAGTGGGCCATCATAACAAAGCACTTCATTTTTAGTTGTTGATTCAAGCTGCTCTTCATATTTTTGTTCACCAGATGTCCCCAACGAGTAATGAACCCTTTTTAAAAGCTGGCCTTCACTACCAGGAGGCATAAGTCAGTGCTAACATGAGCCATGATGTTGATGCTGTGAATAAAATATTTAAGTTCATCAAGGGGAGAAACAGCTGGTTGCACTTTTGATTCATGCTAGATTTTTATTCCCTCAAAGAGGAGAACTTTCCCCACATAAGGAGACAAGTTCAGAAAGATGTTTCCTCTCTTTGGATCTGCCATCATGTGTGAACAAACATTCTCTGTGACGACATTTAACAAATCCACTGATCCTCTGATCACCTGTTTATTTTACTTTATATTTGAACCAACAAATGCACAGTGAAAAAATTATGTGAAAAAAAAAGTTTCATGCATGTTTCTACAGCACAGTGTTGTTTCCTGACTGACGGCTCCTTCTACCTCACATTTATACTGATGTTAAACTAGTTACAGCCAAAATATTAATAAAAATGACCAAAGTCCCTGAGATTGAACAAACAGTCATGTTTGCACTTTTCATTCAATCTAATGTTTGATATTAATTTCACACATTAGAGACTAACACCCATTGATTTCCTCGGCCAGTTCAGGATAAAAACACTGAAGTGCAACAGCTTCCTGCTAATACTGAGCAACACTTTAGCTTTGCACTGACATTCAATCTGTAGCTAAACATCTTTTATCAAAGCACAGCTGCTGCAAAATAAGAATCATTCTGGAATTTGACTAAAAACCATGAAAAACATCTTCTCACTTTATAAACATTTAGCGAAACACGCACACACAAACACACACACACACAGTTTTTTATTCAGGTTTGTGTGCTCTTAAGCTTTCTGTCAAATGCCATGAATAAAACAGTTAACAGCAAAAATACAATTTGAGAAAAAAATCAACTAACCAAAAACAACATATTATATTAGAGTTTAAGCGTAAGTAAAAATATTCTCAAAATGAAAATCATCATTTTTTCTATCTGCTAAATATTAATTTACAGTAAAACATGAGTGCACATGTTCAACTAGACTGAGTTAAATATGAGCTGAAACGTTTCTCATATCATTTGTCATTTATCATTTGCATGACAGCTTTTGACTGAATATGAAACATAATAGAAACTTGATACTTTAAGTCCTAAATTTAGAGTTAAGGTTTTACTTTGGGCCATTTTTAAATTTGCTTGTCTCATTATTTTTCTTTTTACTGATCCAGATAATAAACTGTATCGTCTTCAAAGGGGACAGTTTTTTGGAGTTCCAATTATTTTAATCTGTTATGATGAAAACAAACCATCACTGTCCTCATGAAAAACATGAACCTCAGAGAAACTTTGTTTAGTGAATTATTTATAAAGCTGCACTGAAAATGGGAAAGGAGTTAGGAGGAGCCATGAAACTGCAGCAGGAGAGGAAACACTGAGATGAGTAAATGATCAAATTAAAGTTGAAATGGTGGAAATGTGACTGTTTTAAAATTGTATTTTTTTCTATTTTATTTTCAACAACACAGAAACTCTTTAACTTTGGAGGAAATAAAAGTTAAAAGTAAAAATAAAAAGGATGGAAGTACGTTATTAATTATAGATCATATTTCCTTATATGAGGACAACAACAGTCCGACATCTAAATATGATGAATAATGATAATGAAATATATACACAGAACAGTGTGAACCTTTCAAACTTGGTGAGGATGTGAAAGATGCAGGTAGAAGAAACAGTCGTGTAATTTTAAACCATGAATGTGATGGAGAGTGAAGGTTGGACTGTGACAGTTTGGGTGATGTTCAGGTTTGACTCTGAAGTACTCTGTGATGTTGGAGAGTAAAAATTTACATTATTTTAACCTTTGAGTCAAAATTCTTGACACGTCCTCTCTCTGAGGGAGCGTCCAGAGCCAAGATGAACAGAGTTAACTCAAAATGTTTTTTCATTAGAAACCAGAGAAAAGTCGCACAACAAAAAAAGAGCCAACATGTCCTGTTGTGATTCAACTCTCAGCTGAATCAAAGACAAAAAAACAAAAACAGGTTTCAACTATGAATAATGTCTTTAGATGGGTCATAGGTGAAAGGACTCTCTGTGCGGAGGCCTACCTGCAGGAACAAAGTGAAAATATTTAAGAAACACAACTACAATGGTCACACACTGAGTGAATAGAAACAAAGTGTTTATCTTCTTTGACATAAATTAAAGGTTAAGATCTAACATAAGGGAGTTATAAAGAATGTTTGATGTTCCTGCCAACAATGATGAATGTTGATATAGTACATCAGTAAAACTCACCTTTCTTCAAACAGTAGCCTTTAACCTTAAGCACAACACCAACAACAATAACAACAACAAGAACACCGATGAGTATGGCAGCCCATACAGGAAACCCTGAAACAGAAGAGAAAACATTGGTGCAACTCAGACTGTGACTGCATGTCAGGAACAAACAGCAGGTTTAAACAGCGAGCTTAGTGATGGATCTAACTTCCTGTTTCCTGCTGCTCGTCTCCACAGCTAACAGGCTGGTTCTGGTTCTGCTCTGAGCTGTGAGGACGATGATGTTGGAGCTTCCTCCTCTATGAAGGATGTTTGAATCTCTGGGCTGCTGCTCAGAGACTCCTGCTTTCCTCCTGCTGAGCCTCCTTTCCTTAACATTACTTCTAAAAACACATTTTTATAGATCGACTTTAATATGATCTATTTTTATCATCCTGTAGAAAAATCCAGAATAAATAAAGGCTGAAAACACGCTGTGTGTAAAATGAAGCACCAAATTAAAGATTTAGTTTAAGCTGTTAGGATTAAACCTGTTTTCAGACACTAACACTTCACTGTTCCTGTGAGTCATTTACTTTTCAATGCTGTTACACCAGTTTCTACCTCCATGAAAACAAATCTTCTTTTGCAAAAACTTTTGAAAAACTGTTGGCTCTTCTGATGAACACGCTGACACTGAGCACTAACTCTCAAACTAAACTATATGAGAGTGCAGTGAAGTGACCCTTCCTGAAAATGTGTTTGACATATTTACCAAAGGCTGAGAGTTATTCTTCAACAAATACACAGCTTTTGCTCCATTGCGTTTTATTTCACACCTCAAACATTTAGTAAACAATTAAGCAAATACAAGTAATCTGCAATAAAGTACAGGTAGTAATAAAATAAACTACTAACTCTTTTACGCTATGTCCGCACCTACACGGGTGTTTTTGAAAATGCAGCTGTTTCGTCCACACGTAAACGTAAACGTAAATTTTTTAAAACTCCTTTTTTGTGTTTATGTGTGGACGAGGAATACAGAGTTCGTCACGCAATGTCAAAGGTATGTGCCTTTTTTCACGTCACGCTGTGCGCCACATTATTGTTTACATGAGATGAATTGCAGAATAGCAGACAGAGACAAAATACTGTTAATCTGACTATCTGCAGGTTTTACACGCTTACATACAGATGCAGTTACTAGCAGAGGTGTGGACTCGAGTCAGACTCGAGTCATTAATTTTATGACTTTAGATTTGACTTGAAAAGATGTTCTAAGACTTGTGACTTGACTTGGACGTTTACACTAATGACCTGGGACTTGAATTGGACTTGAACCGGTTTACTTGAAAAGACTTGATATTTCACCCCAAATCTAAAATTTAATACGCATATTATATAGAAAGTGTGCATCATTAGTTCAATTCATTCATTCATTCATTTATTCAAACCACACTCCGTACGTATGTGTGCGTGAGCTGTAGCACAGCCAATCAAATTAACCAGATTTTTTTTTAAGAAGAAAAAAAAACGCTCAAAAATGCTGCAAGGAGTTATTTTTCCAGGTACATAAACTATGAAGTAGTCAACAAAAAAACTAAATGCAATGTGCAAAACATGCAAGAAAGGAATCACAGACAGAGATGGAACAACTTCCAACTTTGTCCGACAGTTGAAGTTGCATAAAAAATGTAGGTAGTGCTTCTCTTTTGCTACGATGAGATAACTGACTTCATCTAACTAGCAAATGTTGTCCAGGCTACGTTGATAATACTGTTTGGTTTTAATGTGTATAATATTTTTGTCATGCTATTTTAAAGCCGGTCCTACAAGCGCATCCAAGAATAACATGCAGCTTATCTCAGAATTGTCAGTGAAAATTATTCTTGGAGCTAAGTTTAACTGAGCTGCATTTTATAGAGGTGCAATTTCACAATGTGTGTATATTTTCTAAGTTCACTATTTCATCATGTGTTGAGAAAAACAGATTTAAAAATCACATGGTCTAATATTTACATTTAGCATATAACTGCAACATTCTTTTTTTTCGTTTTTTTTTTTTTAAAGACTCGAAAGGACTTGAAATTCAAAGTTTCAGACTTGTGACTTTACTCGGACTTTTACACCAGTGACTTGAGACTTGACTCTGACTTGCCTGACATTACTTGAGACTTGACTTGTGACTTGAGGATAAAGACTTGAGACTTACAAAACAATGACTTGGTCCCACCTCTGGTTACTAGTGATGGGATTTCTGGCTCTATTTAGAGAACCGGCTCTTTCCGGCTCTTCAGGTTGTTTTGTTGCTTTAATTAATTTATTATTAACAATAATATAAAATTATGCTCAAAAGGAATTACTAATGTAAAAAAAGTGGTTTTATTTATATATGTTTATATATAAATATATACAGTGGCCCCTAGAGACAAAGCACATTTGTGGCGTTAACTGAACTTCCAAAACAGAGCTACCTAGATCGCTTAAATTACACAATTGAAAGCATATGTGTATTGTTTGTGTATTTATACACAAGCACTCATATATATTCAAATAATTAAAAAAATATGTTCATTTACCTGTTACTACCACACACCAATTCCGGTCGTTGGTACTTCCTGGCTTGTGTAGCCACTAGGTAACAAAAACTCAACACCGCGCCTAGCATCCTGGAGCACTTCTGTTGTGTTCTGTACGTGTTTCGGAGTTTGTAGTGCTATGAAATTTTTACGTGCTATGTGTAACATGTTGACCTATGTTTGCATCAGCCGCTAGATGGCACTGTGTTGCTGCAATGTGTGTATTCTACCGGCGAGCAAGAAGCACCAGAAAAAATGGAAAATGAGAAATAAAGTGGAATCGGAGCAGAGATCGGTGTGTGCGTGCATTTAATAAGAAGCTTGGTATAAAGACAAGGATAATACATGGTGTCAGAGTAGCGGTTTTCTACGCAATCCCTCGCCGTCGGACAGCGCAGACATGGAGGCTTACGGCGTTCCCACACCGCGCATGGATTGGGACTCTAGCAACCTGCCCGAGGCATGGCGGCGTTTCAAGCAGCACGCCGAGCTAATGTTCGCTGGTCCTCTTCGGGGGAAGGAGGCGGCAGACGAATGCAGCTACCTTCTTCTATGGGTCGGTGAGAAAGGACGGGACGTCTACAACACGTGGACGCTCACTGCAGATGACTCCCGAAAGCTTCAGACGTACTACGATAAGTACACTGATTACATCACACCGAAAGCTAACCCAATCTACGCCAGATATAAGTTCCATGAAAAGATGCAGGGTGAAAATGAGGCGTTTGAACAGTTTATTACAGAACTGAAACTGCTTGCTAAAGACTGTGGGTACCCAAATACAGATGAAATGGTCAGGGATCGCATCGTATTTGCCACTAACTCGCCACACGTCCGAGAAAAGCTACTCAGCCAAGGCGCAGAGCTCACGCTAGAGAAAGCTATAGATATAGCACGATCACACGAACTAGCAAAGCAACAGCTAAAATCTATGGGCCACTCCAGGGGCCAGGAAACTGTGCACGCCATCGGCAGGAAACCGCGCAGACAAGAAAATCAAACAAGAAGCGTGAAACCAAAAGAACACGCTAATGTAACACTAAAAACCTGCAGCTATTGTGCCGGACAACACAGTAATAAAGACATCTGCCCAGCAAAAGGAAAGCAATGTGCAAAATGCAAGAAAATGAACCATTTTGCAAGAGCATGCAGGTCAAAACTCCCTTCGCAGGCAAAAGCCCACCTCAAATCAGTACACACTGTGAGAGAGAATATAGAAGTGACAACTGAGGACACAGATGAGGAGCAAGACTGTTTCTACATCGATAGCATCACCATAGAAAATGAAGGAAGAAATGATGAGCAAGCATATGCAGAGATGCAACTTGGTTTCCCCCCACAGGCAGTGAGGTTTAAAGTTGACACTGGGGCACAAGCAAACACAATTCCAGCCAACATGTTCCAGACACTCTTCCCACATGTGACACTGAAGCCTGTCACACACAAGCTCACGGATTACGGGGGACACTCACTCAGCGTGGAAGGGAAATGCCAACTAAAATGCAAACACAAAGACAAAACCCACACGTTGGAATTCCATGTTGTTAACACAAGCTCCCCACCTGTAATAGCAATGAAAGCTTGCCGTGACCTAAACCTGGTCAGGATCGTGATGGCAGTGACGGAGGAAAGAGACAAGACAACCGCCAGTTCGCAGGCAATACTAGACGAGTATGCTGACGTATTTAAAGGGATAGGAGAATTTCCTGGTGAATGCAGTTTCCATGTAAACCCAGACGTCGCACCCACAGTCAGCCCACCTCGTCGGATTCCCATCGCTCTACGAGCTCCACTCAAAGACGAGCTTGACAGCATGGAAAGGAATCAAATCATATGCAAGGTCACAGATCCTACGGACTGGGTGAATGCACTTGTTGTCGTGGAAAAACCTAAGACAGGCAGACTCAGAGTATGTCTGGACCCCAGACCCCTCAACAAGGCTATACAAAGACCCCACTACCCTCTACCCACCTTGGAGGATGTCACCACAAAACTTGCTGGGGCCAAGTATTTTAGTGTTTTGGACGCCAGATCAGGCTACTGGGCCATTAAGCTAAGCCACGAATCATCTCTGTTAACCACATTTAATACTGTATTTGGCAGGTACCGCTTCCTCAGGGTGCCATTCGGCATAATCTCAGCACAGGATGAGTTCCAGCGACGCGTGCATGAGACCTACGAGGGCCTGAGGGGCGTGGCAGCCATTGTGGACGACGTGTTGGTCTTCGGAGGAACCAAACAGGAGCGCAACTTGAGGGCCATGCTGCAGCGCAGCAGGGAGAGAGGTGTAAAACTGAACCCCAACAAGTGCACCATCTGCGTCAAAGAGGTCAGTTACTTCGGTCACACATTGTCACACGAAGGACTAAAACCAGATCCACAAAAAGTGAAAGCAGTCCAAGACATGGCACCCCCACAGAACAGGGCAGAACTGGAAACAGTGCTGGGGATGGTTAATTATTTAGCAAGATTTGCCCCACACCTGTCAGAGATAAACGCGCCGCTCCGCCAGCTGTTAAAGCTGGACAGTGAGTTTGTATGGGACAAGAACCATGACAGATCCTTTCAACAAATGAAGGAGCTGATCACTAGAGAACCAGGCCCAGTTCTCTCCTTCTTCAACCCCAAGAAAGCGCTACGACTCCAGGTCGACGCATCCAAAAGTGGCCTCGGTGCCGTGATGCTGCAGGACGGCAGACCAGTTGCCTACGCATCCAAGTCACTTAACAGCACCGAGCAGAACTATGCCCAAATAGAAAAGGAGCTGTATGCTGTTCTCTTTGGCTGCAAGCGGTTCCACGAGTACATGTACGGTCGACACATGACCATTGAATCGGACCACAAGCCACTAGAGCCCATACTCAAAAAACCACTAGCATCAGCACCACCACGGCTACAGAGGATGATACTACAGCTGCAAAAATACAACATCAGCATCATCCACAAGCCAGGGAAAGACATCCCAGTAGCCGACACGCTCTCCCGGAAATCCATAGAGTTCCACGATAAATCACTATGTGACGGAATGGATGCGCAGATCCACACAGTCCTCAGCAACATGCCTGTCAGTGATCGGAGACTCTCATAGATAAGAAACGAAACGGCGCAGGACCCTCAGCTCAACACTCTGAGAAGGACCACATTGAGTGGATGGCTGGATAAAAGGTCTCAATGTCCGCCTGACATCCAGGAGTTTTGGAACCACAGGGATGAGATCTCACTGATAGACGGGATCATGTTTAAAGGAGAGAAAATGATCATCCCAAAAAGGCTCAGAAAGGACATGATAGATCGGATTCATTCCAGTCATATGGGCATAGAAAAGAGTAAAAACAGAGCCAGAGACCTTCTGTTTTGGCCAGGCATGGGAAAGCAGATTGAGGAAGCAGTCGGAGCCTGCAGCACATGCCAGGAGAGACAAGCTGCTAACCCCAAGGAACCCCTGCTGTCACACGCAATACCAGAACGACCGTGGCAGGTTATAGCCACCGATCTGTTCACTTGGAACTCGGAAGACTACATCATCATCGTAGATTACTACAGTAGATTCTTCGAGTTGGAAAGACTGCACAGCTGCACTGCAGAAGCAGTGATCCACAAACTAAAGTCAGCCATGGCCAGGCATGGTATTCCAGAGTCAGTGATTAGTGATAACGGCCCGTGCTATGTTTCAAGTAAGTTCCAACAGTTCGCAAAGTCATGGAGTTTCACCCACACCACTACCAGCTCCCATTACCCACAGAGCAACGGCCTAGCCGAAAAGACTGTCCAGACAGCAAAAAAACTACTGGACAAGACCAAAGCTGAACACAAGGATCCCTACTTGAGCCTATTAGAATACCGGAACACCCCCGTGGACAACTTAAAGTCGCCTGCACAACTACTCATGAGCCGGAGACTCCGCTCCATCCTCCCTGCAACACCAAAACAGCTGGAACCCCAAGTGGTTTGCCAGCAAACAGTGCGTGAGAGGAGAGAAGTCTGCCAGCAGCGCCAGCAGACTTATTTCAACAGAGCAGCCCGACCTCTGCCTCAACTATATCCTGGGGCACCGGTCCGGTTCCGGCAACAAGATGGTTCCTGGAAACCAGCTGTGGTCACAAGTTGTGCCGACACGTCCAGAAGCTACAACATAACCACAGATACAGGACAAGTTTATCGCCGTAACCGCCGACACCTCCGACACCTCCGCGAAAGCAGAAACAGCGTAGGAGGTGAGCAGTCCATTCAACCAACAGTCAACAGCAATGACAGCGCTGTGGTTTCTCAGCCCCCGCCTGTGGAGCCCCCTGATAAAGACATTACAACACCGGGATACACGACTCAATATGGGCGTGTTACTAAACCAAGACAGGTGTTGGACCTGTAATATTGTACAGGGTGCAGGCGGATCGCTGCCCTAAAAAAAACCAAAACAAAAACAACAAAAAAAAAACTATTCACATGTTTGTTGTTCCAATGATGTCACTAAATGCATCTTTTTGTTATGGTAATGATGTAGCCAGTATTGAGTCGAATGCTATGTTATTAATGGATGTTACTCAGGATGTTTATTCCCGTAATTTCAGTTGCCTGACAAATTTTACAGGCCTGAGTTGTTTTGTTGTTGTTGTTTTTTTTGTTTTTTTTTAAGAAGGGAGATGTAACATGTTGACCTATGTTTGCATCAGCCGCTAGATGGCACTGTGTTGCTGCAATGTGTGTATTCTACCGGCGAGCAAGAAGCACCAGAAAAAATGGAAAATGAGAAATAAAGTGGAATCGGAGCAGAGATCGGTGTGTGCGTGCATTTAATAAGAAGCTTGGTATAAAGACAAGGATAATACACTATGAAGTTTTTACATTTTTGGGAGTTTGTACGTGCTTTGTCTCTAGGGGCCACCGTAAATATACTTTTATTTATTCACTCCACATAAAATGCAATAAATAAATCATATAATACAAAAACCAACTATTTACATTTCAACTTGTAACTATTTAAATTTTCAGCTTTTTCCTTTTAAACAAATTTAAAGTGAAACAACACAAAACACTGCAAACCACAACACAATTAAATATAAATTAAAATATGAAAACAAAAGAAAATACACATTCTCTGTCATATGGGCCTACATGAATAAACTTTCTGAATCCTTTATCATCCACAACTGAAAATAGTTGTGGATGATTACTATACGTTTCTAATGTGACGTTGTTGTCCCTGGTTCTCTTTCTCTGGCTACGTCCACACGTACACAGGTATTTTTGAAAACGGAGGTTTTCCGTTTTCGTTTTTAAATAAAATCCCGTCCACACGTAAAAGCCAAAAACGAAGGAAAACGCTGCTAGGAACATGCCAAAGCAGCAGGTGGCGCTATATTCCTATCCGTGTAGAAATGTTGGCCAATCAGAAGTCTAGAAGCCTCGGTGGAAAAGAGTAAACAAAGATGGCGCATATAAGCAGAACTGAGTCCTATGTGTGGAGGAACAGTAACTGTGTGTGTATATGTAAGCATTTAAACACTGCAGAGAGTAACAGTTATAGTATTTTGTGTAAGTCTGCCATTGTAGAAATTCATTTCACCGAAACAATAAGCTGGCGCACAGTGTGACGTCAAAAAATGCGCACACCTTTGACGCTGCGTTTTCTCCGTTTTTCTCATCCACACGTAAACGCAAAAACTGAGTTTTCAAAAATATCCCCCTTGGCAGGAGTTTTTAAGGCTACGTCCACACGTACACGGGTATTTTTTCAGTGACCAAAAACGCCGTTTACGTGTGGACGAAAGGTGCAAACGCATAGAAAAATCTGCATTTTCAAAAATACCCGGGTACGTGTGGATGAAGCGTCTGTCTCTTCCTCCCGCTCCGTTCCAGCGCTAATGTGACTGTAACTACCGCCCCCTCCCCCTTCCTCCCAGCGGAAAGCACAAGGCTCGCATGCGGAGTGAAGCGGAAAAAAGTGCAAGAGAGAGGGTGAGAGAAAAACAAAACAAAACCCACGGTTCCCAATAAGCAGCCGGCTTGCATCGTTCACGTCAAAGATTCCGCTCTAAGAGCCATTTCGTTCACGACCGACACATCACTAGCAGTTACTGTCCCTCCATTTAGAAAGGCAGAGGCGTCACAGTGTAATGATTTTACGTGTAGTTGTTTTTTTCCTGTGTAGTAATATTCAACATTGCATTCAATACATTTTTCAAAAAATGCCTCTCTGTACAAAATGTGTTCAAAAACATAAACAACTGTAGGATGCTGTTTGTCCGTGATTTAGACAGGAGGAACAAATTGTGGCAGGATCAGCCTGATATTATTTGTATCCCACTGTAACTTTACTGTATAAAGAGCTAACATCTCCAAAATGTCAGGAGTAGTTAGTCATTACAACAAGTGTTTGTGAAATAAAAATCAAGAATGTGAGATACTGTTTGTCCGTGATTTGGAGAGCCCAGCGCGTGCTCCCGACACAGGGAAAACCAATTCTGCAGGTGAGACCTACCTTGGCACTTGTGCAGGTGAAACCAAAGGGAAGATATGCTTCACCATATTTTCTTGGCTTAAAATTAAGTTGGTTTGGAAATATTCAGCTATGCTTCATCTCCTGCTTTGCGTTTGTGCGCAAGCCCCGTGCTAGCAGTGTCCAAGCGCTTTGTTCTGTTTTTTCCCCTTTTCATACATGACATGTTGACATGTTTTGGACTTTTTAAATATACAGTGTGGGATTATAATATTACCTTATGCCATGTTATACCTCTAATTAAAGATTGTGAAGATATTATGTAGTTTTAGTTTGCATTATTCTCCTGAATTAGAAGAAGGTGATAACTATTACATTTGTTAAACTGATTTGCATTACATTGGACTGCTGATTTATTGTGAATGAATGATATTGTTGTATGATGCATTATACGGCTGAGTTATAAGAAATACTGTTTTCAGAGAGTCATGATCTTATTTGTCTGATTAGAAGACAGCAGAATATACCGGAGAGGTTTTCTGCCCCATCTCAGCAGGAGCAGATAAACAGGGAGCCAACGTCATAGCTTAGGCGCCGTGTGAGAGAAAGAATGTGAATGTTTAGGCTTTTATGACTAGGTGGGGGCCACTAGAGGCTATAAGAGTTTGAGCAATGCTCCACCATTTTGAGATCTTATGCTGTCTGCGTACAGTGTTCATCTCCCACGCGTGTGTTCATTAAAAATCACCGTTTGACTCAACCCGGTCGGACCAGTGTTGTTATTTAGGTTTTCCTCTTGTATCCATCTCCAATACTTTTGAACCCGTAACAACAGTCGTCTCTGACCCCTCTCCAATGACCAGATTGTCTTAAAAGTTTGATTTTGTTCCAGGACTTCATGTTCTTCCTAACTGATCTCCTCACTGTGCTGGTTCCTAATCTTAATACTTTCTGTTTGTTTACCTTGCTGACTGCCCACCTGTGAATGACATCAAGCTAATGATGTAATGTATGAATCAACATTATGATTCTGGACTTTACCTTGGGTTGCAGAGTCACTCTTCTCTGTGGAAACAAAAAGGTACAAAAGGTTCTTATTATAAATGTGTAGCAGACAAAGATGCATAAATATCAGAAAACATAATGAATCTGAGAATACTGAGGATAACACATATTGTGTAAAATCTTCAAATAGTGAACAAAATATACAGTCATTAATGAATACACAAGGAAATGATGTTTGAGGCTCATAAGAAATATAATAGAAACGCTATACTAGGGCTGGGCAATATGGCCTAAAATTCATATCGCGATATAATTTGAAGCATGTGCGGTAACGATATATATCGCGATATATTATTTTCTTCTGTATAAGGTATTTTCCACACTATAAAGCACACTTAAAATCCTTTAATTTTCTCAAAAATTGAGAGTGTGCCTTATGTATGAATTCTGGTTGTGCTTATTGACCTCGAACCGATTTGGGCGTGCAGAAATCTGTTAAAAAATGTTTTAGTACAACTTTTGTAAGCCGCACTGCTTGATTGTCAGAGCATTACGGCTGCCATAGTGAGGAGCTTCGCGGAGTAATCTGGGTCCAAAACTCCGTCCACTTCAGGTCCCAAAGTCAAACGAACACTGAGAGTTAAAAATGGTCTAAATTCCTTAATCTTTAATAAAATCATCAGCGTTGCTGCTTTACCAGGTGTGACAATTAAGTTTAACATCCAGGCATCTATAAAAACAGAAGTTATTAAATTTAACGGAGTTAGAAGTTAACAGGAAGTTAGCTCGCTAGTTTCCAACTAAACATGACATACCATGTTCTGACTGAGAGATTTTTGAAACTAATTAAAACGTACAGCTCTGCTACCACTTCCAACATAAATGAACTAAACAGCAGTGACGTTTGTAGGGTTACTGAAGTTGGACTAGCTGGTATATAATGTTGTGCTACGTGATTGCTAGCGACACAGCTATGTTAGCATAACATTAGCACAGTGAAGCTGGAGGATGAACGCCAACTTTTTTCCACTCGATAAAAGTTAACGTGAGGGATGCTGGTGGTTAGGGACAAATGCAATCACATAGCAGGATGCTATACACGGGGCAAACTTCAGTCAGGAGAAAAAAAGTGAGATTATTGTCGCCCAGCATAATTTGCAGATGATAATGTTTGTAGCCGCTGCGATGCTTTCGACCAAAACAGGCGCAGCTTGATGACATCATCAACATGCGCTATCGCGATAGAGCGGTATAGTCAAAATCTATATCGTTGGCCAAATTTATATCGTTTCTATCGTATATCGTTTATATCGCCCACCCCTACGCTATACTCACTAACTAGGAACAATTCTTACAGTTTAACTAAACGATTTAACTTTATTTATTTTGTTTTGTGACAATCTGTTCAAAAAGACCAGATAAAATCATAATAAATGTGTAAATCTTTATTTTTAATTATTTAGGGCATTGTTTCATAGTTAAGTTTATGATTTAGAAACATTTTATTTATTCCTCATATTTTATGAGGAATACCTGGAATATGAATATATCACAACTTTGCATTTTAAAGATTTTGAAGAAAAACAACCCCTGGGGTCATTTTTGTTCATCTAAGGGTTAAGTCATGATAATCAAGACTCAACTTGTTTTCAGCTGTTTTGTCTTTTAACCTTTTGAAACGCAGAGGTTGTATGCGACGCATGTTTACATGTACAAATTAATAAATAATCATACTGCATATTGCCTACGAGCATGTCCAGTGATTTAGCTGGACATGTGCTGCAGCGATTGTGAAGTGGAGACTGCAGCTGCCAAGAGTCCACTGCTGCTGAACCTTTGGATGGCCGACAAAATGGATCTTCCGATGTTTTCAGCTAAATCGCTGGACGTGCGAGTAGGCAAGAAGTGAAGCAGCTCATGGCGGTGAGAAGTGACCATCAGGGGAGAGCAGACACAATCTGACCACTACCGGCACACTTTTGCACCGGAGGTTTTCGTAAAGCTTTTATTTTGGTATTCCCGTTGAGCCGTAGAATAAATTTGCATGTTAGCTAAATATTTAGTTTCCTGTAACATTTAGATTTAACATTTAAAATTGTTTTAAATATGAAAAGTTACAAATATTTTACTACATGTGGTAAAAAATGACTTGAAAAAACATGTTTTTGTAAGGTTTTGAGCTAAATGTGGAAACATTCTGCTGTTAATTTCAGCATGTTTCACTTTACAAACGGCGTCCCATAGCTGACAACCTACATATACTGAATGTCCTGACATATACATATTAAAGGAAAAGCATAGACATATTCCAAGGTCACGCTGCTAGGATTAAATGGACTCAAATTATGAAAGAGTGACTCAGGGACCTTAAGGGATCATATTCACATTGGCCTCTACAGAGTCGAGACTTCAACCCCACTGTGAATCTTTCCGATGGAGAAGACTTTACACAGCAGTACGATTCTCCCATCATCAAAACTCTCAAAATTATTGAAACTCTGCATGGAAATAAATATGGCGAAAAAGTGCCATCATCAAAGCTAGCTGTGGTCCGAGATGTTTGAGTGTGTGACATTTTTTGGGGCTGTGCAGTGTACATGTCACTGTATACCATAACATTTGCACTCCACATATTTGTTTCATTTATTTGATTTGATCAATAGGTCATTCATTCATCTCTTAAAACGCCTCCCGAGATCAACTTTTAGATCCATGATTAACTCATCCTGGTTATATTCATCAAGTTTTCTGTTTTTTAAAGCCTCACAAGATTTAAATTAACCAAGCTGGATTTAATCACCTGGTATAAATGCATGTTTTCTGATCCCAGTGTAGAGGAAACATAGCAATACTGGAGACTGTGATCAGGAACTCCTACAACACTGTTTAACCTTTACAAGTTAATCTGTACACCGGACAGGGCTGAGAGCACTGGATAACAGATGGCTGGCCAATCAGTGCATCTCTAGTAGCAACTTTTGTTTGTTTGCTTCAACAACAAGATTATTAATATCCAAAGAAAGCAACAGAACACCAAGGAACAAATAGGCCACAGAATAACATCGGTATTGTTCTCTGTTTTTTCAAAAGAAACTGGGAGAGGACAGAACCAGAAAAAATATTAGTCAGCTGTTTAGAGGAAAATCCACATTTCTCTCTTAAAGTAGGTGCTAATAAATGACATTTCAGCTACTTTCAAACTCAAGAACACTGCAGCCAAATTTAAAATCTGGAACCTTTCTGCAGCCCTTACAAGTCACATTAGACTAAGCTACAGTCTCTCTGTCTTTATGTTGATGATTTACTTGTTGAAAGCAGATTCTTTAATGTCTTGATGCATGCTCGATCATACAAGTAAGTAAATCCCCCAAAGTTGATTCTGTTGAACTGGATGTAGCGTTTTCAGCGGGAAAAACGTTTCATCACTCATCCAGCTGACTGCAGGTTTCCCCAGTCTAATAAACAGTACGTTATAAAACAGTACAATGGGCTGGGAGGTCAGTTCCTTGATCGGATTCTTTAATTAATTTTCAATATTTTGTGTCACCAAAGATCAGACATGAGAAAAGAAAAAAGCTGGTCAAACTTACACATAAATTAACCTCCATGAGTTCCATTTTTTTAATTATGAATTATCTTTGGTGAAGTCCACAATTTGGGAATCATTAACATGTGTGAATTATTCCCTCCTGACAGAAGTGTTATACCTGTATAAAAGTAATAAGTCAAAGCGCACTAAAAGTTCTTAAAATATTTGGTTCACTTGAAATGGTCTTAACATCGATTATATGATTGATTGATTGATTGAGTCCTGTTTTTTTTGTTGGTTTTATTGTTTAATTTATTAACATCATTATAGAAAGACTTCTCAGACTTCTCTCTATTATATGTTATTTTAAATTTGCTGCTATGTTTGTATCATTAAGTCTTCTGTGGGTTGCAGCAACAATTAGGCACTTCGTATGTTGGGCTACTCCCATCTCTGGATTCAGGGACCACAACAGGACATAATGACACCTGCAAGAAGTCTTATATACAAACAAAATCATTTATGAGTTGAATTCAGACTAAAGTTGCTTTTTGCTTCAGTTTCAGTGAATCTGACATTTTCCAGATATTTGATGTCTTTATGAGTTCATTATTTAATCTTTTGTTTCCTTGAAGACATCACTCTATGCATTGAATCTGAGATTATTTACGTTTTTCAAAAGCAATAAGAATCGTTTAATGATTAAAATGTCACTCACCATAAATATATACATGGATTTCCTTTTGTGCCTGATGATTGATTTCCTCCTGTTTCGCGACACAGCGATAGCGGCCACTTTTTTTCACAGTAGCTTTGAGGGTGATGTTGAAGCGATCTCCTTGTGTAGAGACCTGTGGCTCCTCAGAAGGAATGATTTCATTGTTACTGTCCCACCACTCCACTGTGGGTTTGGGACGAGCATTCTTAACATCACACTGAAGCAGCACCCCGCCATTTCCTTTATCATGACTTGTGATCTCTGGCTCTGCTGCTCCTGTGAACACATAACAGACAGATTATGTAAGAACAATGGCAGTTAGTTGGTTATTTTTTCCTGTTCAGCTACTCTAAGTGCAGATGTGGGTTATAATGTGTTTGAGAACAAAAAGCGGAGTACTGCGTTAACTTTTCTAACATCACAGCTCTGATGTTTGATGACAAATTTAGTTTTTACTCTAAACAATATTTTTGACTCACATAAAGAAATTTTTACACAGAAAAAGTTTGGACGTCCCAGAGTTTGTCTAAGAGTTATATAAAAGATGAAAAAAAAAAAAGTTTCAGGCATTTAATAATGTAATAACTGTGGAGGTTACAAAAAATGTCATCAACAAAAGCTCTCCAAAATAATAATATATTTGAATCCACATTTCTTCACATAATTTAAATTTTTAATTACACTGAGAGGGATGCGATACAGTTTGAGCATAATCTCATCAGGTAGTTTTCTACTGGACTGAACAGCTACGTCTAACGAACACAGTGCCCGGATCAATAACAGATTTTGGTTACTGAACTAATAATGAATTAGATAATGTAGCAAAAACCCAATCTTTAACTGGATCAATCTTTAACTGTACCTCACCACAAACAGAACTCACCTGGGACGTTTCGGTCCTTTAATATGAGCTCTGAAAGGAAAATCAGTCAGTCAGATAAAACTGATCAAAATAAACTCAGAAGTGTTATCCTGCTATATTAGACATATTTTTTTATAATCCCAAAAGAAGGCACAGTCACAGATTTAAAAAAATCCTTAAAACATTTAAACTGGAGGCTGGTTTATGCTGGTGGATGGGTGATAATCACACAGTGAGTCACACTTTGAACAGCTGTGTGTCTGAAATATAAAGAGAAATTAATATTTATTCAGTGTTTATAGTTTCATTCGGAGAGATTTTCTTTTCTTTCCTTTTCTTTTTTTTTTTGAAGACTCCTCAAATTTTTGATAAATTGACATATGCAGGATCAGCATGCACAGAGGAGGTTAAGTTCCAAAAGCACCTCATAGCTGCTATTCTTAACTTCTTTTTCCAGGAAAGGTGGGGAATTGACACGGAGTTAGGAAAAGAGAAGAGGCGTGTGCTGACAGTGGGAACGACCTTACATTAATCTGTCCTTAATGATGTAGCACAATTTGTCCTAACTGATGTTTGGTCATATAAGCAAGAACAGCCTGTAAAAATATCCCTTCATTAGAAGGATTAGAATTTGAAAGAAGGAACATTTAGGGTCAGATTTACAAACATCTGCAGCAGCACAAAATCTTCTTTTGAAGTTGAAGAGCTGCTGGATTTACTGAAGAGGCATGATGTCAGTTTTGTAACTGTTGTGAACAGATGTGGTTTTGTGGCTGGTCTTATAGCATATGTATTTGTAAGATTTTACTTTTTAGGAAGAAAATATTTAAACAAATCTCACAAATGTGAATTATAAAGTCTGCAGCACACAATTTACTTTGCAAATTGTACAAAATCATGTCTTCTGCCTGTTGTGAGATCAGATGGTGCAGTACCAAAACTCTGTCCTAAAACTCTTCAGTCATGTTGAGTGAAGGCGACCCCCACTTATTTTTCAATAATATGGGGATTTTCCCATAACAGAGCAGAAAAGAACTGAACTGAGATGCTGATTTCTCTCTGCTGAATCTTTGTAAATAAATTATAAGAGAACTGCAGCTGCATCCAGAGAACTGCAGCTACATGTTTCAGGAAGTCCAGGAAGACTTGAGAAACATGTTTAAGTTGAACATGGGTGCTGAGAACCAATGTCGTTTTGTATTGTTTTATTTGATCAATATTTTTCAGTAACAGTTTGATCAGATTTGGGAAACAGAATTAGTCACTTATATTTATATTATATATTACGGTATATTATATTTAGTTTTAGGAAATCTTTCACTTTCACAAATGTGAAAAACTTGTTTAAATAAGTTATCAGTAGTTTTAGGATAATTAGGAAAATTAGGATAAAGCAAAAGATAATTCAAAACAGCAAAATGGGGACGGTGAAACAGTCAGCTTGGGATACCATAACAGGACTTCATTAACCAGTTAGTGATGTCATGGTGGCTATGTCCACCTTTTATATACAGTGTATGTTTGGGGTTTAGCCGGACTCTGTTCCAGGAAGCATGTTCAACAAAATCTGAGCTGATTAACTCAGTTTGCTGTACCAGAAACACATGTGAGCATCAGACTGGATCATAGCTTCTACATCCACAGGTCCACTGAGGTCTGTGTGATGTAAAGTTCCTCACAGAGTTGAGACGTCACAGAGATTTTATTCTGTTTAGTGACGACTCTGTGACCGCGTCAGATTTCTGATAAGTAGGCAGGAGCAGGACCAGCATGCACATGGGACGGTCTCAGTTTTGTCCACCAAATATTGCAAATATCACTACAGGTGTGCTGTAGGGGTGAGACCCTGATGTGCATGCTGACTGTTTCATCTGTAAATAATCAGCTGATTTATAACAGCACTCACCAACAACAAGCTCAATCCTGAATGTTTTTCCTCTGCTTGGAAAGTTACAGGTGTAGATTCCTTTGTCCTCCAGCTGAACATTATTTACTCTTATGGAGGCGTTGCCGTTCTTCAGATCATTTTGAAAATATGAGACTCGACCGGGGAGGGCAGGACTATAATTCACCCCAGTATTATAGGTAAACACCTTCTTTTCAGTTCCTTCCTTCGTCCACTCAAACATAACAAACTCAATGTTGGTGTCGAGGGAACAGGGTAAAATGGCATCATCACCTTCTTTCACAATCACAGGTTTCCCTGAAAGACAAAACATGAATTAAACAGTGAGGTCACTCTTCAGTTTAGTTCCTCTTCACATTTTTCTGTGGTCCACGCCCCACTGCACAGTTTGAATGACAGGTTTAAATGGAGGGTGAAGAAGCTGAAGAGTTTGATTATATTTCTAATATAAACTTGATAAATAGTATTTTGGGTTTTATAGTTATTTTGGCCTCTGGTATTGGTTTCTGATTTTATTATTTGTACTTTTAATCCTAGTTAGTAATTGATTACTTTCGGTTTATTGTTTCCTCTTTGTATTTCCTTTCTCTGCACTCAGTCTTGTTTTGTGTTTGTGTCTTTTTTCCATGTTTGTCTTTCTGTGGACATTTCACATGTTTGAGTTCTTGTCTCTGTGTTAGTGATTTCCTGTTTTATTTTAGTGATCCTTGTCCAGTGTGTTTAGTGTTCAGTTTTACTTTCCTCAGTTTTATTTTCCCTAATGAGTTTCAGTTGTGTTGCCAGGTGTGTCTGCTGTCTCTAATAACCTGCTGTGGGTTTACAGCCCTTGTCTATCCTTAGCCTTTTTCCACATCAAACACGCTGTGGGTAGTTTGTTTGTTTTAAGTTTGAGACCTGCCAATGAGTCTGGATTTGGGGTCCTAGCTCTTCCTGAAATACAACAAGCCCCCCCCCCCCCCGACTATGATATCTAGCATAACATTAGCTAAATATACAAATACAAACAAACATGTCATTAACATCTGTCTTAGCCATGGACAGTTTTTAAAGATAATCTTTGGATAAAGTTCATGGTTGATGTTTTTGTGTCAGTCTTTACCATCAGCTCATACATTAACACTTGATGATGTAAAGATCAGTGACATCATCACAAACAGGGCTCACCCCCGAGGTTTTCTCCTGTCCCGTCACTAAATGTGACCTCAAAAGGGAAGCAAAACAGCCTGTTTATTATGATTCTAAATGTGGTCATGGATGTTTTATAATCACAGTCAGAAAACCCTTTAAACAGTTGTGTGTCTGATATATGGGGAGACGTAAACATTTATTTATTTATTCAGTGTTTATAGCTGCATCACAGAGATTTAATTTATTAACATCATTATAGAAAGACTTCTCAGACTTCTCTCTATTATATGTTATTTTAAATTTGCTGCTATGTTTGTATCATTAAGTCTTCTGTGGGTTGCAGCAACAATTAGGCACTTCGTATGTTGGGCTACTCCCATCTCTGGATTCAGGGACCACAACAGGACATAATGACACCTGCAAGAAGTCTTATATACAAACAAAATCATTTATGAGTTGAATTCAGACTAAAGTTGCTTTTTGCTTCAGTTTCAGTGAATCTGACATTTTCCAGATATTTGATGTCTTTATGAGTTCATTATTTAATCTTTTGTTTCCTTGAAGACATCACTCTATGCATTGAATCTGAGATTATTTACGTTTTTCAAAAGCAATAAGAATCGTTTAATGATTAAAATGTCACTCACCATAAATATATACATAGATTTCCTTTTGTGCCTGATGATTGATTTCCTCCTGTTTCGCGACACAGCGATAGCGGCCACTTTTTTTCACAGTAGCTTTGAGGGTGATGTAGAAGCGATCTCCTTGTTTAGAGACCTGTGGCTCCTCAGAAGGAATGATTTCATTGTTACTGTCCTGCCACTCCACTGTGGGTTTGGGATGAGCATTCTTAACATCACACTGAAGCAGCACCCCGCCATTTATTTGATCATGACTTGTGACATAAAGCTCTGCTGCTCCTGTGAACACATAACAGACAGATTATGTAAGAACAGTCACAGCTAATTGGTTATTTTTTCCTGTTCAGCTACTCTAAGTGCAGATGTGGGTTATAATGTGTTTGAGAACAAAAAGCGGAGTACTGCGTTAACTTTTCTAACATCACAGCTCTGATGTTTGATGACAAATTTAGTTTTTACTCTAAACAATATTTTTGACTCACATAAAGAAATTTCTACACAGAAAAAGTTTGGACGTCCCAGAGTTTGTCTAAGAGTTATATAAAAGATTTTTAAAAAGTTTCAGGCATTTAATAATGTAATAACTGTGGAGGTTACAAAAAATATCAACAACAAAAGCTCTCCAAAATAATATATTTGAATCCACATTTCTCCACGTAATTTACATTATTAATTACACTGAGAGGGATGTGATACAGTTTGAGCATAATCTCATCAGGTAGTTTTCTACTGGACTGAACAGCTACGTCTAACGAACACAGTGCCCGGATCAATAACAGATTTTTGGTTACTGAACTAATAATGAATTAGATAATGTAGCAAAAACCCACACCAAATATTTACATATACACTTACAAATACAATTAAAACAGTTTTATTTCCCTGAACTGTTTATAAAAAATAATCAGTAAATGCTTTGCAGGGTTCCAACCAAAAGACAGTAAAGTCGCTGATGGATCAATCTTTAACTGTGCCTCACCACAAACGGAACTCACCTGAGACGTTTCGGACCTTTAATATGGGCTCTGAAAGGAGAAAGAAACACACATGTTAGAGGTGACTGTGGTCTCATCAATTTGGCAGTCAGATAAAACTGATTAAAATAAACTCAGAAGTGTTATCCTGCTATATTAGACATGTTTTTATAATCCCAAAAGAAGGCACAGTCACAGACTAAAAAAAATCCTTAAACATTTAAACTGGAGGCTGGTTTATGCTGGTGGATGGGTGATAATCACACAGTGAGTCACACTTTGAACAGCTGTGTGTCTGAAATATAAGGAGAAATTAATATTTATTCAGTGTTTCAAGTTGCATTTGCAGAGATTTTCTTTTCTTTTCTCTTCTCTTCTTTTCTTTTTTTTGAAGACTCCTCAAATTTTTGATAAATTGACATACGAAGGATCAGCATGCACAGAGGAGGTTAAGTTCCAAAAGCACCTCATAGCTGCTATTCTTAACCTGTTTTTCAAGGAAAGGTGGGGAATTGACACGGAGTTAGGAAAAGAGAAGAGGCGTGTGCTGACAGTGGGAACGACCTTACATTAATCTGTCCTTAATGATGTAGCACAATTTGTCCTAACTGATGTTTGGTCATATAAGCAAGAACAGCCTGTAAAAATATCCCTTCATTAGAAGGATTAGAATTTTAAAGAAGGAACATTTAGGGTCAGATTTACAAACATCTGCAGCAGCACAAAATCTTCTTTTGAATTTAAAGAGCTGCTGGATTTACTGAAGAGGCATGATGTCAGTTTTGTAACTGACAGTTGTGAACAGATGTGGTTTTGTGGCTGGTCTTACAGCACATGTATTTGTAAGATTTTACTTTTTAGGAAGAAAATATTTAAACAAATCACACAAATGTGAATTATAAAGTCTGCAGGACACAATTTACTTTGCAAATTGCACAAAATCATGTCTGTTGTGTTTTCTTTTTGGGGGAGATGTTATGAGATCAGATGGTGCAGTACCAAAACTCTCTGTCCTAAAACTCTTCATTCAGTCATGCTGGGTGAAGGCGACCCCCACTTCAATAATACAGGGATTTCCCCCAAACAGAGCAGAAATGAACTGAACTGAGATGCTGGTTTCTCAGTAGCAAACAGCGAGTGATTTCTCTCTGCTGAATCTTTGTAAATAAATTATAAGAGAACTGCAGGTGCACGTTTAAGGAAGTCCAGGAAGACTTGAGAAACATGTTTAAATTGAACATAGGTGCTGAGAACCAATGTTGTTTTGTATTGTCTTATTTGATCAATATTTTTCAGTTACAGTTTGATCAGATTTAGGCAACAGAATTAGTCGCTTATATTTATATTATATATTATATTTAGTTTTAGGAAATCTTTTACTTATACAGTGTATGTTATGTATATAAATCATATATGATTTATAACAGCACTCACCAACAACAAGCTTAATCCTGAATGTTTTTCCTCTGTTTGGAAAGTTACAGGTGTAGTTTCCTTTGTCCTCCAGTTGAACATTATTTATTCTTATGGAGGCGTTGCCGTGCTTCAGATCATCTCGAAAATGAGAGACTCGACCTGGGAGGGCAGGACTATAACCCACACCATTATCATAGATATACACCTCCTCTTCAGTTCCTTCCTTCTTCCACTCAAACCGCATAAACTCAATGTTCTCATTGGTGCCGAGGGAACAGGGTAAAATGGCATAATCACCTTCTTTCACAATCACAGGTTTCCCTGAAAGACAAAACATGAATTAAACAGTGAGTTCACTCTTCAGTTTAGTTCCTCTTCACATTTTTCTGTGGTCCACGCCCCACTGCACAGTTTGAATGACAGGTTTAAATGGAGGGTGAAGAAGCTGAAGAGTTTGATTATATTTCTAATATAAATTTGATAAATAGTATTTTGTGTTTTATAGTTATTTTGGCCTCTGGTATTGGTTTCTGATTTTATTATTTGTGCCTTTAATCCTAATTAGTTATTGATTACTTTCAGTTTATTACTTCCTCTTTGTATTTCCTTTCTCTGCACTCAGTCTTGGTTTGTGTTTGTGTCTTTTTTCCATGTTTGTCTTTCTGTGGACATTTCACATGTTTGAGTTCTTGTCTCTGTGTTAGTGATTTCCTGTTTTATTTCAGTGATCCTTGTCCAGTGTGTTTAGTGTTCAGTTTTACTTTCCTCAGTTTTATTTTCCCTAATGAGTTTCAGTTGTGTTGCCAGGTGTGTCTGCTGTCTGTAATTACCTGCTGTGGGTTTACAGCCCTTGTCTATCCTTAGCCTTTTTCCACATCAAACACGCTGTGGGTAGTTTGTTTGTTTTAAGTGTGAGACCTGCCAATGAGTCTGGATTTGGGGTCGTAGCTCTTCCTGAAATCCCACAAGGATCATTGTGAACTGTGAATCATGTTAAACTGTTCCCGTAGTGTCCGAGAATAAAATATGGAGCTAGAAATTAGTATAATAGCTCATCTTTACTGTATTTATTACATTTATGTTTTCAGAAGTCAGTCAGTCTCTGAATTGGTCATGATCGACTCTGGGCTGGACCAATTACAGCCGAGGAGGTCAGATGCTTGTGCAACGGCTCTGAAAGCAATCTTATCACAGTTATCTGCTTTAATCTGCACATTTGAGAGTTATACCAGAAAGCCAAGTACTTTTGTTTTGAGGCTCTTTTTCCACAGGAGCTACAGTATGTTATTATGAAATGATCAGACAGCAGAGGGCTTTCAGGAAACACTGTTGTTCAGCTTCTATGTCATATGTTAAAACAAGAACATACGTGTGGAATTACACAACGTCAATAAAATAAAGTCACATGCAGGCAGTAAACGCAACAACAACCAGCAGCTAAGTGCACAAAGAAGCCAGAACACAGTCAAAGGTCTCTGCTTAGTAAACCCTGCAGCAGCTCTGCTCCAGTTTGGAGGCGGAACACAAAGGAAGAAGGCTCTTATGTGATTGGTCACTTTCAAAGCGGCCACGCCACAGCCTCTGTGATTGACAGGCCCAGTTACTGCGTTAAACCGGGGTACACAAAGGTAGTAACGTCAGCGCTGTAAGCAAGGAGACGGGAAAAAACATCAGGGACACAAACTCTGTGTTCACAGTTTGGAAAATGAACGTTTGCTGAATTAACTGTCAACACTTATACTGGTGACTATTACTGGATTACTTTAATAATGAAGAAATCTTAAAAACTGATGAATCGAAGGGCTTTTTGTGGGTTTTCAGGAAGCCGCACACAAACCGCTGACACGTCACATCTAAAGACATCTCCAAATGAAACAACGAGTATCAGAAATAATCAAGAGGATACTTTCATTTTATTGATCTGCTACAGTGATCAAACCAGCTCCTATGTCCTGTGTTACGCGTAGGACATAGTGGATTTTACTGTAAGAGAAACTGAATTCGAATTTCAAACTAAAAGCAGTTTTTAAGGTGAATGTGATTTCAACATTAAACAGCATGTATCCAGTCAATGCTGATATAATAAATCATGAAATACATAAAAATATAGAAATTGTTGTTAAAAGTATTCTTCGATAAGCCAGCTCCAATCAGCCAGAACTCTGTTACCGTAGTTCTGAATTTTTAGAGAACAAGTCTGAGAGACTCTCTTAGGGTTAGAGAATAAGCGAGACTATACAAAGACAAAGATAAGGGAGAAGGAGAAAGTGCGACCACCTCCGTCAAGAGCCAAGAGTATTGAATATGTGTGTGTGCATAATTATTAGGCAACTGACAGAAAACTTCCTCCTGGACACTCTTCAGAGAGGTCAGTATAACATAAAACTATAGTGTCTTTAAAGCTTCATGTAGAAGACACACACACAAATTTCATATTCAGAAGCAAACGTTAGACAGTTGGTGTCTCAACAGGAAAGAAAAAGGATCTGCGTTTCAGGAAACAGCCCACAGACCGCTGTCGATGAGGCCACACCTAAAGTTAAAGACATCTCCAAATGAAACTACGAGTTTCTCTAATAAATGACCATAAATAATCATGATCATGTTTTTATTGTTTAAGATTGTAAATGACCCAGATTATTTGTTCTATTTGATATTTTTCAGATACTTAAATCCCTGAACGAATTATACCTTATAATGTTTATTAGACTCTTATTTTGAAATTCAGAAGGGGCAACTTCCGGGAAGGAAGATCAAACTGGTACTGTTTGCTCACCAGAAAAAGTTAATGAGAAAGTTATTGTTTTCCATCTATCTTTAAATTAGCATCTAGCTGGAAGGCGAACAGGTATGTTTGTGTATTGTACTTGTTGTTTACATTTCAGACAATTTGTAAATTTATTACTTGATTGTTAACAAGTTTCTGAGTGCTCTAGCAGGCTGATGCTGGCACCTCCTGTGCATTTTCTCTGGATTATTTAACATAAGGGAAACGAAGTTATATCAAGTGAATGTTTATTTTGTTTTATGTTATCATTACAGCTCTTACGATGTGTTTATGGTAACTTGTGAATAAATGGGTTGGAATACCCCACCATGGTCCATCCGTTATGATCATTGAGTGCATCGTCTGAATAAAGCCCGGCTGGAATGCTACAAAAATATTGCACATTCATCTATGCTGACTCTCTGTGTTTTACAGTCCTCATTTCCAGAAACGCAGTCAAGTGAACCCCACTATCGTTTCTGTTTTGTGTGTATGCAAAGTATTACGGTAGGAGAAACCAAGCTCCTGTTTCAAAATTCAAATGATCTTTAGGTGAAGGTGAACGAGATGAACACGTGGTCTGTCATGAATGCTACAACAAATCATGAAATACAAAAACTCCTGAAAGAACAAACCTTATTGCAGCCAAAGAAAAAAGCCAAAAAATGTGTTCATGTCTTCCAGTGAACCACAGGTGTAATTTTAAATATCTCACTGAATAAATATGTCTATATATTACATTTCCAAAGGCTTTTACTTTGAAGTACAGTATCATACTGACTTGATATTGGCCCTGTGAGGGTGAATATTGCTGATCTAAAGTCAAATTATTAACTTACAAATGTGGTTATTTGTAAGTTTGTTATATTTAGATTTTCCGTCTGTTAATTATTTGATTTTTTTTAACATCTTGTCTGTATTTTTCTTTATTTTTATTTCATTATGTCATTAATGGCAGATCACATATTAATTATGGTGAAAAACAAGTTGACTTCAGGTCTTTGTTTACTCGTTTAATACTCAGTATACACATGACGCAAGAATGCGGACAGCTGCGTTAAAAGCTAAAGTGATGGGCACGGACAGTGCAGGCATCCACCCACGAAACCATCACCCGAACAGCCTTAAGGCCCCACGCTGCTGCGTGTTCACAGACACTCCATTGTTCCATAACTCCCCCTCCACCTATGATCAGTCTATTGAACAATTTTCTTATAGGATTGATCACCAAACGTCAGTCTGGACAGAGTCATGAAACAGAAGCACATAAACAGAAGTGGTAGAAGCTCCATGTCTGCAGAAATCTGCTGGGGATCAAAAATAGCATCTTTCTAATATAACGGAGCTCGCAGCCACTCCTCTTAGGGGACTGATAGTTCCGAGTTTCTGTTCTCTAAAAGCAGTAAGCCTACACTTCCGGTGTAATCTGTCACCACTTTTCAGTGACAGTTACACAGAAGATGTGACAGGAAAAAGATTCATGACCAGAAATGACTGGTTATGGTAAAACTGTGTGTAGAGGCTGAGGTAAAAAGAGAGGATCCACTCCTATCTCCAGAATCAGCAGGTTTTAAAGTTAAGGCCAGCCTCAGTTACTCTCTCTCTCTCTCACACATACACCTTATATTTTAGTGCACATTTCCTCAGCGCAGCATCATTTCTATTATAATAATTTATTTTACCCTTTAGCTACACACTGTGTGCACAATTATTAAGCATCCATCCATCCATCCATTCGCTTCCGCTTATCCTTTTCAGGGTCGCGGGGGGTGCTGGAGCCTATCCCAGCTGTCATAGGGCGAGAGGCGGGGTACACCCTGGACAGGTCGCCAGTCTGTCGCAGGGCCAACACACAGGGACAGACAACCATTCACACTCACATTCACTCGCACATTCACACCTAGTGGCAATTTGAATTATCCGATTAACCTATCCCCACAAGCTGCATGTCTTTGGATGGTGGGAGGAAGCCGGAGTACCCGGAGGGAACCCACGCAAACACGGGGAGAACATGCAAACTCCACACAGAAAGACCCCGGCCTGATGGTGGAATTGAACTCAGGACCTTCTTGCTGTGCGGCAACAGTGCTAACCACCGTGCCACCGTGCTGCCAATTATTTGGGGTGTGTAGTTCTGGAGTATGACAGCACTGGAGGATAGCAGCTTCCCAGCAGCTTCCTGTTTGATTCTTATCAAATCTTTGACATTTTGGTTTGAAATAAAACTCTTCATGACTCTGTGATCACATCCCAACATCTTAGCAATTCCATGAGTGCTGCATCCCTCTGAAAGACTTTTGAAAGTTTTGACCTTTCAAAGTCAGTTAAATGTCTTTTTTGGCCCATTTTGCCTGAGGAAACGAAGCTGCTTCTTCTTCATCTTGTAAGTATTATTGGCGGTTGGCAAACAACTGCATGGTGCATTACCGCCACCACTGGTATGGAGTGTGGATAGGAATCACACCCAAAAAAAACAAAAACCTTCATATCCTTCCAAACAACCTTCCTTCTCTCAACAACTGAAACAAAGCCTGATAACATTTATCCCGCGACTCCTTCTGTAACAACCCAACAAGATCCAATTTCATCTTAATGTTACTGAGATTTCGGACCAGTTGTCTCTACCTTATACTTCTGACACTGCAAAATAACATGCTCCAAATTTTCCTCCTCTCCACAATAATCACATTTCCCTGAATTATGTTTCCCTATCAAGAATACGAAGCTGCTTCATAATTATGCACACCTTAATATGGTATGGTGATTCCCTTTGGCCACAGCCTCCCTCATTGCAAAAATACAAATCACCTAATATGCTTAAATCCAATAAGCATTCAAGTTTATACAGCTTATGTAACCCTAGAGAGTTACAACGGTCTCAGTATATTATGAGTGAAGTTGGAATGTTACTTTCATTATCAAATTTTATATAGTAAAATTATTTTGTTGAGAGGTAATTGAATAGCAGGAGCTTGTGATGTCCGGATCGTATTGAAGTATACAGAGGGGAAGTATGGCAAGCCATTAGTGCCAAAATTCGCCACTTTTCTAACCCGTTTGATTAAGAAACGGCGTAAAAAACGCCGTTTAATTATTCAAAACGCCGAAAAAAACGGCGTTCTGTTTCGACAAACGCCGTTTTTTCCGACTCTCACATGGCGCCCTGAACGCACCATCCGAGTGACGTAAAAAGCGGCGTTCAAAGACAGACGGAAACGCCGTTTTTTCCGCCACTCGGCAGAAAACGCCGTTCAAAGATGCATAAAAACGGCGTTTTTTACGGCGTTCTGTGCCAGCTGTAACGGCGTTTAAAACGGCGTTTTATTGAAATTATGCAGGGCACTCCCCATGGTTCCCTCTTCCAATTACTTTCAACTCATTTCACCCAATCAAAGAAGAGGAAGTGCAGACCACACTAATGCATCACCGATTCACCTTGCTGCTAAGTGATTGCCTATTCAGTACCAGTGCTTGTCACAGTATTGAATTGTATTATAATCCCACTATGCATTTTGATGTTTAAAGCATGATCAAGCAAACAAACGACAGAATACTTTTTAATGAAACCTTAACTGTGTTACCTGTTATGGCAGCTAACAGGTAATGAGCAGAGCTAGCTCTCTATTTGGATACTCGGTGCATGGCTCCTTTGTTTACGTTAGGGATCAGCTGTTAGCGCTGCGCCCTGCAGCTGCGCTACCGGCAGACAGACCCTACGTCCCCAGTGAGGGAAGAGACGGGGGTGATGTCTCCCGAGAAGGACACCTTACACACCATCTCTCCTTCCTGTAATCACTGTAAATGTGAGATCGCTCCCTGATATGATCGAGGAGCTAATGACGCTAACCCGGTCACAGTGGCAGTACCCCGACACTGCCCGGTACTCCCTCTGTGAGTAGACTGCCCGGCTTCCAGCTGCTGCGGGCGGACAAGACGAGAGACAGCGGTGAGAGGAAAGGAGGGGGACTGGCAGTGTTTGTTAAAGACAGTTGTGGGACCCCTGGGCACATCGCTGTGAAAGAACAACTCTGCAACAACACAGACATTGAGCTATTAGCCGTTAGCATCCGTGGAGGCAGCCTGTGACTCTCTGTGGTCCGCAGACTGCAAACGCAATCTCCGAGAGCTCTTCTTCTAATATCAGGGGACTTTCATCATGTCTCGCTGGACTCCACACTGCCCACCTTCAACCAGTATGTGACCTGCCCCATCGTAGTCAATAAAACATTGTACTTAATGTATGCCAATGAAAAAGTGGCATACAGTTCATCACCTCCCTGCCCAGGGAAGATCTGAACGTAACCTAGTGTGCCTTGTCCCTGTGTGCAGCACTTAGTGTGCACGGAGCCACTAATCACCCACGCAGTGCAGAGATGGTCCGCGGAGGGCATATGAATAAATAATGAAAGCAAATAAATGACAGTATGTTTTTTCTGAAACAAACGGAGACCTTAACTTTTATCAAAATCCTTGTGTGTTCAGTTTAAAGTAATACCACTGTATAACAGCCCACAAATTTAATAATGTTAACAGTATCTCAGGAATATTTTGCCCCATCAACATGCATTAAAAATAGATATGCAGTTTTGAATCAGACCTGCATGTTCGTTTCCTGAAAAGTGATGTAAATAAATAATCTCAAGAACATGAAATAATTGTTTCCATGTAAACTGGAGTTGTCCTTGTCAATGTCATCAGAGTACTCTGGATGTCTTACATGAATTTGAAACAGAGAGTGGCACATGACAGCGTTGCACATAACATAACTAGTTTACCTGTATGACATGAAGTAATTAAAAAAAAAGAATCCATGTAACTTGGTTATGGCTTCTTTCTGATAATTGTAGATACAAATCGGCTGCAGTGTGCATTATCTTGACAAAAGTATAAGATACTGAACCCGCTGATATGATGTGGTGGAGGAATACAAATACCTGGACACCCACATATATACATTTGCTGGACTGGAAGATCAAAACAGAGGCTGTACACAAGAAGTGGATGGGCAGGCTGTTTTTTGAGAGCAAGCTTATGTGTGCACCAAAATGTTAATGACAGGTGTTCTGTCAGGTCAGGTGAGTGCAGTGCACTTTAATGTGTTCTTCTTGGATCAGGAGAGCAAGCTCTGTGACTGGCCGCGCTTCAGAAGCTGTGGTGGAGAGGAAGTGAGTGAACAAACTGCCAAGCATCATGGATATTCCTCTCAATCCACCTCACCAGGTACTTCTCTAAAAGTGTGACTCAGGTCTGTTGCCCCAAAGGATACAGGAAATGCACTGATTTCCATAACAGAATCGTGTCTGTTTAAGGCTCCATGATGATAACTTTCCTGTGAGCGTTTGAAGATAACTGACATCATGGCTTTTAGCCTCATTGTTTCTGCAAAGAGATTTCTCCAGTCACTGAATCTTTTGATAAAATATATTTTTTATGCCTCTAGAGGATGGAACATTTTAAGTCTTTGCAACTTTACACTTGGGAACATTATTCTGAAATTGTTGCACAATTTGTTAATGGAGTTTTTTTGCAGATTGATCGACCTCTGCCCACATTTCCTCCAGAGCAACTCTGCTTCTCTAAGATGCTCTTTTAATATCTAATCATGTAACTGACCTGTTACTTTTAAAATATCCCTGCAGCTGTTTCTTTTTAGTACCACTTTTTCCAGCCTTCTCTTGCCCCATCCCAACTGTTTTGAAACATATTGCTGCCATCAAATTAAAATGGACTTATTTTTAACGACGTAGTCTCGGTGTAAACATTTGACATGTTTTCTATGTTCTACTGTGAACAAACTTTGCCTTTGACATTTGCAAATCACTGCTTGCTCTTTTTTTATTCACATTTTACACTCGAGTCCAGTATTTTCAGAACTATGTTTGTACAAAGCAAAACATAATGTGCTCAATAATGTTAACACTTTTTCTCTGCTGTGAACTGTCACAACATCAAACACACGCTAAACCACTTTATATCTACCACACTATACTGAGCCACTTTATTTTTTAATTATTTACTGTCACTGCTTTATAGTTGTATTTATCAAAATCAACAGCTGTAACTTTTAGATCAAGTTGACTTTATCGAGATTCAGTTTCAGTTGTAAACTTTCCATTTCACAACTTCCATCTTACACACTTTAAAAATCACTCAACATTTTTTATTGTCAGTGTCACACAGCTCGTTCTTGTATCTCCACTACTCAATGGTACATAGTAAACACGTATTATAACTTTTCACATTATATGTATCCAGTCACCTAGATATTTTGAAGTCTTTCCACTTGCTGCTATTATGTTTCAGTCAATAATTGAACTGTCTCAGTGATATGTGGAGTCCAGAAAGTATATTAAGCCAGTGATGAGTTCAATACCATGACTCCCTCTGGTGCCACTTAGTGGATTACATAGTTCTACCAGGAGGCTGCCTCGGACAAAAATCTGTAATGGGCTCAAGTGTCTCTCTGTCCGCAAGCCATGATTGTTCCACTGTTGAGTGAAGTCTTTCAAATCTCTGTTGATCCTTGGGAGATAGATGTAATGGAGAGCCCAAAGGTGCATTTCATTGTCAATGTCAATGATGCCTTCCTCCTCCAGGTGGTGAAATAAGTCACAGTAGACATTGGTCATTCCTCGCCACAGATCACCTCAGAGCCTCTCAGTTCTCTGATTATGGGTACTCCTTCCTCTTAGGGCACTTCCACGATCAAAGCCTCTGAAAATGTTCATCATCAGGCAGACAGCATTGTTTTCCCCACCTCTGTCTGTCCGGACCCTCCAGGGTACACCATAGGATACCACGGGTCTGATGAAACTTGATAAAACGGTACTGCTACGGTTGTTGTTTGAGGCATGAAGGAAGACCACAAGACGACTGTATCCATCAATAGCCCCATCAATGACTATCCTCCACCTAAAACCGTGGTCCATAAGAAGAAAAATATTATTTCTGCTTTGTTATTGAAACAATAGAAAACACACTCTTAATTGATTTACATGTGACTATTGCATGTCAAGTTTGAATTTTGCTCTGTATGTTGCTTGCGCTGTCTGTGTTCTCTCCTCTTCCCCTTTAAACATAACCAGTTGTGTTAGAGGACTGCCCATCCCAGGGCCTGGCTCTATTGGACGTGTCTTACTGTTTAACAATTATATTTGATGTAATGCTGAATTTCACTTTGGTCAAAATAGGTGTTCAGACAAAAGACAAATCAATGTGCTTGGTTACCTTATCAGCTTGTGATTTCCAGCAATGTGCCACAATGAGTTTGGACCTGCAACCTGATATGTTCTTCGTTCTGGTCTCCGCAAAACTGCTCTAAGGGCAGCTGCTCCAGGATTCATCCGTAACATGCTTGCTCAAACCCTCCTTCGCTGTACACGTAGTCCACGTACTCGCAGGGAGGCTCTGACAGCCTCAGGACCAGTTTGTTCATTGCCAGCGACAATGTCCTGCACATGTTCATCCAAGGCACTGTCAGTCAGTTCCGCATACATTGATGCACGGGTGAAATGATACTGTCTGAAATCAGACAAAAAAACACGAGTGATTTATCACTACCATAACAACACACTTCATTACTTGACTAGTGGTGCACATTCAAATATACTAATTTTTACAATTTCACAATACCATTTAATTTGAATAAACAGTGAGTGTGTGTCACAAAGAAATGAAGTCACACTGGTTTGAAAGTCACTGACCGCAGACGTCTTCAAATTGTACGAAGTGAAACACTCAAATATCAGCCATCTGAGGTGCAGTGAATCCACATGACTTCAGGAATGAAAGCTGTTCCCGAGTGATAAGGTAAGGGATCTACCTCTACCTCTGTTGAAAACCACTGGTGCCTGGTATCCAAACAGCCTGAAAATATATAAGCGTTTGGTAAATAGGTAAAGGCACCCCATATATCAGGTAAATATATCAGGTAAATAGGTAAATATTTGGAAAATAGGTTAAGACAGAGTCATAATTTATTTCACACTGTTGGTGAGTCAAGGAATCGACACAATATGTGCTTACCTTGTTGCCCATGCTGAGTAGACAGTTCGACATCCTGAATCAATTCAGCCAAGTCACGCAGAAGTTGATCTGCTGCAGTTACATTGATCAGTCTTCCTCTTGCCCACTGAAGGCTTCTCTGCATTGTCTCCAACCTCAAAGATATCCAAAATTACTTCTTAATTCATGTTATATTCTCAGGCCATATTCCCCTTAAACATTTTAAATGTTAAATGTTTTCGATCTTGCTTTGATCATACCTCCTTAACGCTAACTGTAGCACATCTGGCCCAACATCGTCCATCAGCAGCTGCCGTGTACAGTCATTAAGAATGTTCTTGCACCTTGAGATGAAAATCCTCCAGGCCATACTTTGTAATGGTCTGGTTGAGTCACAACTATTTTTCCACAGTGCCTGCTCTACTTGGGGTGCTGGCTGCTCTACTTCATCACTCCACCGAGGATCACCACCTGAGACAAATCAAGCCAGCTGTATTTAAGACCACTGTTCACAACCAGTCTGTGCCATATTATCTGTTAACCTATGTTAGTTATTGGCCTCACGTTGCTCAAAGCTCTAGTACTTACCTCTCTGTTCATGTCTTCTTAGTTACTTCCTGGACAACCTTTCACACTCGCAATAGCCTCACTCCCCTGGACACGGATCTCCATTTGCTTCTTCCAAGACCCTCCTGACTCTGCTCTCCCTCTGTTGCAGTACCTGTAGAGGCTACGCCTACACTTGAAGCCACTGAAGTGTTTGGTGGCAGGGGTGAGGCAATGTAACTGTTATGAATTAAACTTGTGACAACTCAAGTAGGGCTGCCACAAACGATTATTTTGATAGTCGACTAGTCACCGATTATTTTTGCGATTAGTCGACTAATCAGATCATGCATCGATTGGACGTAAAACGTACAGCTTGAAAATATGTTAAACGTTTATTTTGTGACCCAGAAAGAATAATAAGAGTAATATTAAAACTAACTAGCTGCCGCCATTGTTGACAACTGCGCTGGGCCGCACTATGAATTCTGGGACACAGCTTCTTCTTCTTCGGGGTTTAACGGCAGCTGGCATCCTTTACATGCACTGCTGCCATCTTCTGTTTCAGTCCGTTATTACACTTTTAAATCCTACTACTTATTCCTGCGTCTTTTGTGATCTTACAAAGCTTCAAACGACGCGTCGACTATTAAATCAGTCGTCGACGATTTTGATAGTCGACGTAATCGTGACTAGTCGACTAATCGTGGCAGCTCTAAACTCAAGCTATACTTGTCTTGTACGGTTAAGATTGTTTTTGTATTCATCAGTTTTATTTGCTTGTCTTTGTCCAATGTCATTGATCATAACAGCACAGAGTTTACAAACTGCTTGTTCTGACCAAAAACACCTGGCTTGAGTTACGTTTATCTTAAATACATTTCCATAAACACACCATATGTAAAAACACAAAAGGTGACCCGTAGCAGCACACATAAGGTAACAACACAAAATGGGTCGCACAGTGCCGCTCCACCATCAACTCTCACACCACTGTTTCACTTGCCGAGCTCCAGCAGCCACAGGTCATGTTACTGTTCCCTCGAGTATGAACTACCGTAGTCCATGTTCACAGCATTTTGCTCCTAGTTGTAGAACTCAAAGTTAACATTCACGCATTCTAGCCTTGTTTTTAATTTTACCTTTTGCATCACATACACATACTTGTCTGTTTTTTCTATTTTATTACTATATTTCTATTTCTATTGTACAGCACTTTACAAACACACCTGTTAGACCAAAGTGATATATAAATAAATGATGATGATGATGATGTAAAGAACATTTTCTGTTAACTTCACTCTGAGCCTGCGCTCGAATCTGCTCCTGAGTGCACTTCATGTTTCTCGTTGTTTAAGGAAGAGAGTTCAATTTTAGTCTTAGTCATTCACAGTGAGACGATAGTTGTAGGACATAACCTGCTTGCTGGTGTTTTTTCATAGACAAACTTGGACTATATTAGAAATCTATATATTACTGTGATCCTACAAAGACAAGAATTTCAATTATTACTTTCAACAGGTTTATATATTTAAATAAATCAAAAATTCCATGTTAGTCTTATGAAAAATGTGACTGAGCACTTTTGGAAACAATCTGTCATCACTTTAAGTATTGAGACTGTGAACAGTTACAGAATACATCTGAAATAAATGGCAGATTCTAACAGGTTATAGTTCTGTTAATAGAGCTTTTGAATCTATGCTTCATACATATTCCTATCTTTAATAACAGTATGTCAACGATGTCAACCAATATTTTGATATTTCAAACACACACCCAAGTTAAAAATTTGAATCTCCACATCTTCTACTCTGCATATCTGAAAAATCAGTTTTGATAATGTTACAATTCCATTGTCAAATGTTCCCATCTATGTTATTCATCTTTGTTTATTTTAAATGCTGTCATTAGTTTTTATTTTTTTTCCAACTTATTAACAAAATGAACATGGTCTACATTGTTTTGTTCACTTGAATAAAACAACATTGAATAAAACAACATTTTTGTATCGTACTCTGGGTTCTTGAAGACCACGCTGTCTTTTAACTTTATTTCTGCATATACTGTTCTTTACTCTTTGAGGCTGTTCTCCTGCCATTCTGTGTTCCTAGTGCAAAGTCTGCATTTCTGTGTCCTATCTTTAGTTGGTTACTGCTTTATATTGTTGACCTCTAGTCTTTTGTGCACTTGCTTTTGCTTCCGCTGGTCATACTTGTTTGATTCAATTCACCTGTGTCTTGTTTCTCCCAGCTGCGTCCTCTCTCCCTAATCAATATTATTATCTCTCTTCACTGCGGATTTGCCGCACTCATATTTAAGGTCAGTTTTCAGTTCATGGAGTTTGTCTTTCAGTCTGCAGTGTCGGGTTTACTGATAGCTTAACAGTCTCATGTGGCTCTTTGTATACCCCACTGTATTACTAAATCCTGGTATTGTAGATACAACTATACATGCGTTTAAAAAGGCACATGCGTGCTTATAAGGATGAACATCAAAAGCTGAAAATTCGGAACATCTGTCACGATCTAATTCAGATGAGTTTACTGAAATTGCAACTTGGTGTTGCACTATGACTTCATGGTTTGACAGTCTGTTAATCCTGCTTACTGGAAAAAGGCTCTTGGGATAATTACTCGGCTGTAGAGATAAATGACTAAGTTTCTCCCATTGAACATATTGTACACTTACGCATTGAACACTTACGCACAACCTCACCGGAAAAATCAATGCGCAATTACGTGGCTCTAATATTAGAGCCACGTGATCAATGGTGGCCGAGGCGACGGCAAGGCTAAGGCTAGCTTTGTAACGAAATATAACAAAAGTATGAAACGAAAATGTGTTCTTTGTTGCTGGACTGTAAGATGAAAGTAGACACAATTTCGGGCTCCTACATTTTGTCCGAAAATGTAAATTAATGAGTTTTTTACTGTACTGGAAATAAGAATAGAAGAAAATGTATTCATTCTTACCTTATACTAATCGTGGTGAAGACCAGTGCAGTGCAGGAACTGATGCCTTCTCGGGTGAATTCCGCTGAGAGTAAACGTAATGTCCCGCTCTACTGTACAAGACTGGTGAATGGTTACCTGGAGGGATGTACCACTGTGAAAGGGGTGCTACGGAATAGTCCAAGTGATCGCTGCTTTAATTTCCCGGTCAACTATACATAAATTGCACGTCGACATGAAATAAAAAGCATTCTGTCATTTATTTGCTTGATTATGCCCTCCGCGAAGCATCTCTGCACTGCGTGGGTGATTAGTGGCTCCGTGCACACTAAGTGCTGCACACAGGGACAAGGCACACTAGGTTACGATCAGATCTTCCCTGGGCAGGGAGGTGATGAACTGTATGCCACTTTTTCATTGGCATACATTAAGTACAATGTTTTATTGACTACGATGGGGCAGGTCACATACTGGTTGAAGGTGGGCAGTGTGGAGTCCAGCGAGACATGATGAAAGTCCCCTGATATTAGAAGAAGAGCTCTTGGAGATTGCGTTTGCAGTCTGCGGACCACAGAGAGTCACAGGCTGCCTCCACGGATGCTAATGGCTAATAGCTCAATGTCTGTGTTGTTGCAGAGTTGTTCTTTGACAGCAATGTGCCCAGGGGTCCCACAACTGTCTTTAACAAACACTGCCAGCCCCCCTCCTTTCCTCTCACCGCTGTCTCTCGTCCTGTCCGCCCGCAGCATCTGGAAACCGGCAGCTCCACACTCATGTCCGGAGTTTGCGGTGTTAGCCAGGACTCCGTTAGCATCATAATGCTACACTGCGGTAGCGCAGCGCTAATAGCTGATCCCTCAAGTAAACAAGCGACCCATGCGCCACAAAGTTAAGGTCTTGTTACAGAAAAAGCATTCCGTCGTTTGCTTGTTTCATCATGCTTTAAACACATCAAAATGCATAGTGGGTAACAAGCACTGGTACTGAATAGGCAATCACTTAGCAGCAAGGTGAATCGGTGATGCATTAGTGTGGTCTGCACTTCCTCTTCTTTGATTGGGTGAAATGAGTTGAAAGTAATTGGATGAGGGAACCATGGGGAGTGCCCTGCATAATTTCAATAAAACGCCGTTTTAAACGCCGTTACAGCTGGCACAGAACGCCGTAAAAAACGCCGTTTTTATGCATCTTTGAACGGCGTTTTCTGCCGAGTGGCGGAAAAAACGGCGTTTCCGTCTGTCTTTGAACGCCGCTTTTTACGTCACTCGGATGGTGCGTTCAGGGCGCCATGTGAGAGTCGGAAAAAACGGCGTTTGTCGAAACAGAACGCCGTTTTTTTCGGCGTTTTGAATAATTAAACGGCGTTTTTTACGCCGTTTCTTAATCAAACGGGTTAGAAAAGTGGCGAATTTTGGCACTAATGGCTTGCCATAGGGAAGCACCGCCTCCTCGCGTTCACTGGGAAGCAGCTCCAGTGATCAGGAAAAAAGAGGGGAGAGGAAAAAAGGTCCAGTCTTCCAAGTGGCAAACTTGGTTGCTTTTCTTCATTCGGATTGTACGGAGGAAACAAACTGTCTGCCAACTGTTGTTAACTGGAGAAGAGTTGTGTTATTGCTGGGATTCTTCTGGGTCAGTTAACTTGTTGTGAACAAGAATATTGTGAAGTTAAACCATCAACGATGATATGCTAACGGCTATCGCGGCTACTGCTAGTAGCCATGTGGTTATAAATGTACAATTGTGAAGATTAAACTTTATATTAGTGTAACAAGTGTCACCTGGCAGTTTGCTGCCCTCGGCCAGGTGATTGGCCGAGAAGCTTTGAAAAGTTAGTGGGTGTGTGGGGCGAGGACAGCGTTCTTCTGTGGGGCAGTCCAGAGATGATTAACTCACCCTGGTGTGAGCAGGTAAAGTGCCTGGTAAGAGATTTTTGCTATTCTTGGGTGATTTATTATTATAGGTAGTGATGGGTAGATGAGGCCTCGTGAAGCGTTTCAGCACATTCCCCAAACTGTATCGATACTGTGTCGACATAGTGTTGCTGTTTTGCTCCATACTGACACCTGCTGGACCTTAAATATCATTGCAGGCAACGTACTTGAGACTCACAACAGACACTGATTCAAAGATCTAGTCGTACTTGTACACTGTAAGGTATTGTACTTTCTATGGAATCACTTTATATCTTTTACATTTCAAATATTGTAGACATCTATAAAATATATTGTGAATGACACCAAGTGAAAGTTAAAATGAAAGTATTGTAGCGGGTCAGGGCTGTTTTGGGGTTTTGTTATTATAGTTCTGTTTACTGTTGTCATGGTGATGAGTGACGCGCTCTCTCGGCGACTGTTTCCGGTGAGAGAGCGCCTTTTTTTTTGTTTTTATGTTTGGTTGCTGCGCTGGGGAGGGAGGTAGCGGCAGTGTTCTGGGCTGGTTGTAAATAAACGGGTGCTCCCAAAGAAACCTTTGTCTCCTCCGTGACTGAGCTCTCCACAGTATTGTGAATGTAATATTACCCATTTGACTCAGAGTTTATTATAAAATTCTATTCAGAAAAATAAGTTTATCCAATGTTTTTGCATTCAGTCTATTGCGTTTTTTTGACACAATTTCCTCAGCTTTGGAAAACTCAAAGGCACAGATGAAGCCGGGGTACACAAAAACTGCAAAGCCAGGTGGAAAAGGTTAAGATAAGATGTCTTCCTATTCCCCCAGTACGTTAAAGGATCCTCTGATCTTGGAATGTTTCTGTCCGACACTCTCCACAATACTAAGGGGTTGGCAGTCCTTTATAATAAAATTCAGGACTGCCTGGTCCAGAACAGTCTTCCTAGATGCTGATTTGAAAATAATAAAACACATATTAATAAAAAAAACATGATGATAAAGCTGTTCAGTGTCTATATAGGCCTACCAGTGTTCATTCTCGGTGTGTTTGTCTCCTCATTTTCATGTTTTGCTCTGTAATGCCTAAACATTGAGGAGGTGCTTTTGTTTGTGTAAGAAAGCTCCGCAGAACAGATGCGACATTTAACCTGCATAAAATGAAATGAATCATTTACACTGCAGGTCACATTGCTGTTTTTCCTATTCTGATAGATTACACTGAAACAAAGACAAACTATTACGTTATTTCCAGTTAAAAGATCAAAATGATCCCACACAGCAGAAACATTTCTTTTTCTTTCGGGCTCCATTTTGTTATGGAGAGTTGTGTTTTTTTGTTTGTTGTTTTTTTATCTTTGCGAGAGTAATTTCGTGTTTTTTGGGGGGGTTTTTTTGTGGCGACTCATTCCGTTGACAGATGCAGATGCGGTACTTTTTAAACACAGTTTGGCGCGTTGGCAATGAGCGATACAGCAGCTGTATCGATCACGTGACTTTTTCTTAAAGTGACGCACGCACCGATACAGGCTTCGCTAGGTGAGCTTGATACATGTGTCGGTGCGTCAGTGTTGCAGGACCCATCACTAATTATAGGTTATTATTTTTTAACGTATGCTGTTGGACTCTATTTGGTGTGACACATTTTAATGGAGGAACTGATCGAGCTCTAAATTGACTGCGCGGGGAAACCAATCAATATTGGAGGTGGATCGCGATTTTTTTTTTTTTTTTAAATAGTTTAATAAAAATTGATTATTTTTTGCAGCTGTTGTCGTGCTGTCTCTGCTGTCCCTTTTTTTTGTTATGTGTAATTGTGTTGTGGTTAGTCCGTCCAGCCGTAAAGGCGGTTAATGATTGGGGGTGAGTCTTGTAAGGGCGGACTAACCTTTCTCTCTTGTATTTTTGTTTGTTTGTGCCACTTCCCTCAATAACCCAGATTGCAGGTCAGACATAGCGCTGATTCCCAGCTGTGCTGAGACTCTAATTGTTTGCAGTGCATGCACAGGTAAATTGATTGCAGTGTCTCTAAACAGGGTGTGACAGTTTGCAGTGTTATTTCTTTCCACACCTTTTGGTTGATTAGGTCTCATGTACAGCTGGGATATTCAGTAGGATGTATTGTAAATCTTGTCTGGGAATAAATGGGTGGACGTATGTTTAATTTATGTAATAAATAAATTATCCATTTATTTCTTTGCCCGTTTATTCGACACCTGTGAGCTTGGTTACATTACATTTTGTTAGCTTCCTGTAACACTGTATGGAAAGACTGCAGGTTATATTTATGCTATAGAGACTGTATGTTCCTGTGTCAACCCCTCGTTGTGTTCATTGTGAAGTAAACGCGGTTTACAGAAAAGAGGATATGGGGGGGATTTGTTTTGGTTTTTGGGGGGTTTTTTGTAGTTTGTATGAATGTCTAAATGTAGGTTCCTGAATGTTACTGTGTTATACAGGTCAGGTATTTTGGGTGTACAGTTCATTGAAGAAAAGTCCAAAGATGGCGAGCCACCCCTCCAGGATTCCTTGATGATTGTTCTGAGAAGGAAGTTAAATTCTTTGGACGAGCCTTGAACTGTACAAAGTCTACTTAACTGTTTGGACAGAATTGCACCTCACTGCTCCTTTGCACATCATGCAAGGAGGGGCCTCATTGCTGGACTCCCACTGCAAGGTGTGGCCTGACACGAGACAGACTGAGCCAAGTCCCCTGGGGTGTGAGTTTGTTTATTATTTTCCATGATTTTGGTCCCAATTTTTCCTTTCATGTAATGCTGTTGTTTTCATTGTATGTATATGACATTATTCTTTTGTGGAGTTGATAAAATCAAGTTCTCTGAGTGTTTCATTAGTCACTCAATTTGCTCCAGCTGTCAAACCTTAGCTGTTGGCCCAGCACAACATTCAAATCTGTATCCCAAGTTTAGAAAGGGGTGTTACAGTTACAAAATAATTGAGTTGCCTTACACATGTAAATGCTGCTGTCTTTTCCTGTTTGCCATGTAATGCATATTATTATAAACTGTAGAAGTCAAAAATTAATTTCTGATCTTTGGTTCCCATTAATTGTCTCTCACTGGTCAGTGGTGTTGCAGAGCTGTGTTGTTGTTCTGTCTGTAAGTTGACTAAATATCTGAAAACATGCAAATTCTAAAAACTTTAACTCTTCCCTCAGTCCTCACGCTGAGTGCTTAGAGCTGAGTCCCATTATGCTCCTCAGGAATAAAACTGGAATTTTATTTTTTTTAAAGCAAACACAACTGAAGGGTTTCAGGTTTTTAAATCTGTTTTTGCACAGACATTTGAACATAGTTAAAATGTCTTGTTTCTATTTTTAACTTCTCTTTATCAGAGCCATGTGCACCACATCTGTGAGAATGCAGCTGCTAATGTTAGTGAGCTAGTATTCGAGACTTTAATTATTACCTACAGCCTGAGAGGAAAAAAAACAAGAGCTATACGCTGTGTGTGTGTGTGTGTGTCAGCTCTTTCAGTTTTTGTGAGTCTTGAGTTTTCATTTCGTTGTGGTTGGTCAGTATAACGTAAAGCTATAGTGTCTTTAAAGCTTCATGTAGCGGGCACACACTTAAATTTCATTTTCAGAAGCAAACGTTAGACAGTTGGTGTCTCAACAGGAAAGAAAAAGGATCTGTGTTTCAGGAAGCAGCGCACAGACTGGTGTCGATGAGGCCACACCTAAAGTTAAAGACCTCTCCAAATGAAACTGAGTTTCTCTAATAAATGACCATAAATAATCATCATGTTTTTGTTTAAGATAATACACATTAATCTATGTAGACTCTGTATTTTACAGCCCTCATGTCCAGAAACGCAGACAAGCGAACACCACTTTGTTGGTTTTGTTTTGTGTGTATGCAAGGTATTACGGTATGAGAAACTAAGCTCCTGTTTCAAAATAAAAGCCATCTTTAGGTGAAGCTGAATGTGATGAACACGTGGTCTGAATGATATAACAAATCATTAAACGCAAAAACTCCTGAAAGAAGACTCCTTAGTGCAGCCATGCCAAGACAAAATGTGTTCATGTCTCCCAGTGAACCACAGGTGTAATTTTAAAGAGCTCACTGAATATACATGTCCATATATTACATTTCCGAAGGCTTTTACTTTGAAATACAGCATCATACTGATTCATATTGGCACTGTGAGGGCATAGCTGGACTGGCCATCGGGCATACCGGGCATTTGCCCGGTATGCCGCTGGCGATTTTTTGTTTTTATGGGCCGATGGATTTTTTTTTTTTTTTTTTTTTTTTTTTTTAGGAAGGGTATATATAATGAAAGGTGCTGGATTGGCCAATTGGTCATGATCGACTTTGGGCTGGACCAATTACAGCCGAGGAGGCCGGATGCACCCTCCCCCTTGTTTAGCAATCTTATAGACGAACTAAAGAAAATGGAGAACAAAAGAAGGAAAGGTGTTTATGAAAATATCACTAAATCTGTCATTTATTAATTTTAATATTAATTAATGATCATGTCTCACCTGTAGTGTTCTTGGTCTTAATTTAAGGGTTCTACCATGTGTTGTAGATAGTTCAGGAGGTTAACTCGACCAAGCAGTCTTTCTGTTTCCACTATGTACTGTTTAAAATCCAGAATAGGGAGGATGGTGTAGGTTTAAGTTTATTAGATTGATACATATATACCAACAAGGCAGTGTACATCAAAGCAGCTGTTTTCATGCAAAGGCTTTATGGTTTTTCCTATAGCGATTGACAGATCACGTGACTTTCGCGCATTGCATGCCGGGAACTCGTGGCAAAACAATCCAAGTACCGCATCAAACGCAAGCATTTGCAGCACCGCGAAACGTTCATTCTCCAGTTCCAATACCTTCTTGGTTTTTCTTTGCCGCACAAAAAAGGAATGTACAAAACGAAGGAGAATAATGCCGGACCGTACAAAGACAGACTCCACGAAAAGGCAAAGAAAAGATACGAGGAAAAAGTCAAAGGAGTGAGAGGGTCAGACCCTTACGAGCACACAGAGTGGACAAAAGACGTTAGCGTGCTGCCCAACTTTCACCACGCTCATATTTATAATTATACGGTTCTTGGAGTGAGTGCATACACTCATGAAGTTTTTAGTAACTTCAGGTCACTGCAACAAGCCCAGGTACAGTTTACCGACGGATGGGTACAGGACCTTGAAATGCACCGTGTAGAACGAAAGACCATCGTACAAACAAAGGTAAGTTTACCAGTCTCACAAATCGTCGTCATAAATACACAATCGTTAACCGTTTATTAATAGGACCTTTGAGCTCAACAGTAATTAATTAGTAGTGGAAATAATTTCTGGTACGCATTACAGAAATGTAGCAGTGACAATAATATTGTATGTTGTAATCGCACTGGACAATTAGTGATACAAAACAACTGTTTTATCCTGTGAATAAAAGTAGATGTTTTTGTCAATGTACCATGGTAATAACAGAAGCGAAACGCAATATTGTGTCAGGACCAGTGTTGGTCAAGTTACTTGAAAAAAGTAATCAGTTACTAATTACTGATTACCTCCCCAAAAAAGTAATCCCGTTACTTTACTGATTACTTATTTTCGAAAGTAATTAATTACTTAGTTACTTAGTTACTTAGTTACTTTTTAAAAACACAATTTACAACCTGAATAGGTGATAAAGCGATAGATCTTTCAGCCCAATTCTACTTTTTCTGCATAATCCATCATACAAAATGTAATCAAATGGAAAAGTCTCTTTTTAAAACTTGTTTTATTAGTTTTAATCTTTTAACTTTATGCATCAAGCAAAAATTAAATTATATGCAACATTCTCTGACTGGAAGAAATTTGTTTAACATTTAAACCTATTTTCTGCACATTCCAGCACATAAAATAAAATAAAATATTTTTTTTGTGTTTACACTCACTCTTTCAAATAGATGCAAGTAAAACACAGCAGAAAATAAATAAAGTCAAAGACTAGTTGCTCTATTTTCACCTGTAAAGCAGGACTGGGGTAGGCGGAGGTGTGCCCTGGTGCAGGTGTGCCGCAGCGGTCAGTTTGTCTGTGAATTTCCCATTACAGTCGTAGCGCACTCGGTGCTTGCTTGGAAGTTTAGGGGTTTTTTTCGCTGTAAAAAGAAGTTTTCTTCCCACGCACAACGGACACTAATGTTTTTGTCACTTTTTATGGAATCAAACTCAAAGTAAGGTCAGTACTTCCACGCTTTAAACGCTGCATGCTACACTCTGTCCCGCACTCGATATATTATCCATTGTTGATCTGCAGACAGCTGTTGTCACGAACGTCGCACTCGCTTACGTCACTGTCATGAGACATTCTCGCAAAAAACTCAAGGTTTTAGTAACGCAGTAACGCAGCGTTCCTACGGGAAAGTAACGGTAATCTAATTACCGTTTTTGCAATGGTAATCCCTTACATTACTCGTTACTTGAAAAAAGTAATCGGATTACAGTAACGCGTTCTACTGCCCATCTCTGAGTCAGGACAATTCACTATTTATGCACAATAAATAAAGGAGCATAGCGACAATTTCTGTTCAGCGCCAGACTTGCTTGTAACCTATATCACCAATTATGTTAAGAAAAATGACGTATTAACTACTACAAAACACTGACCTTTGTGGGAATGCTTGGAGCAGACTAACATGTGAGCTGGAGTGTTCTGAGACGTTATATTTGGTATATCCAGACCATCTGTCGGCTCTTACTTCGGAAACATGGCTTAAAAAATTTCTCTTCCCGTAATCCGATAAAAAAACAAAACAATCTCTTTACCCGTCGGCTTCCCGTGGCTGTCATGCGACCGGCTATTGCAGTTAATAATACAACAGCTTCTTGCCATTTTGGGGGTTTCTTTTTATCACTGTGTAACTGAGTTCAATTGAAAGCCTGCGTGCGCTAGTACCTCTTGCCACAAGTTCCCAGAATCCTTTGCGGTTTTACCTGAATGACGTCACATTTTCTGGTGGGCCGGTCTCTAGTCAAAATGCCCGGGCCGATTTTTTGTCCCAGTCCAGCCCTTAGTGAGGGTGAATATCACTGATCTAAAGTCAAATTAGTAACTGACAAACCTGGTTATTAGTAAGTTTGTTATACTTCGATTCAGTCTGTTAATATTTAGATTTTGTACATCTTTTCTGTGTTTTTCTGTATTTCATGTTTTATGACGTTATTAATGGCAGATCAAATGTTAATGATGTTGAAAACACGTTCGCCTGAAAATGTTGACGTCGGGTTTGTTTCGTTTACCGTAATACTCAGTATACTCACATAACGCAACACAGAATACGGACAGCTGCGTTAAAAGATAAAGTGACGGGTACGGATGGTGCAGTCATCCACCCGCGAAACCATCAGCCCGAACAGCCTTAAGGCCCCACGCTGCTGCGTGTTCACAGACACTCCATTGTTCCATAACTGCGCGTGCACCTATGATCAGTAAATAAATAATAAATGAACGATTTTCTTACCGGATTGATCACCAAACGTCAGTCCGGACAAAGTCAGGAAGCAGGAGCTCATAAATAGAAGTGATAGAAACGCCATGTCTGCAGAAATCTTCCGAGGATGAAATACAGTATCTCTCGAAAATAACGGAACTCACAGCCACTCCTCTCAGCGCACTGACGCAGTTCTGAACACTTTCGGTTTGTGCGAAAGCAGCGGGTCATAACTGCACTTCCGGAGTAAACTGTCACAGCATCGGCGCATTTTAGCCTTAACTTGTAATAACAGTGACAGTTACACTGGCACATTAAAATGTCTAACTGCAGCAGAAATAAACAGGTTTTTAAAAAAATAAAATAAAAAAAAGGTTCGTTATCTTTATGAGCAGTTCCCAATTTCCCAAAATTGTTTGTGTGTGTGTGTGTGTGTGTCTGAGAGAGCGAGATCAAAAACTAAGGAAAATACAGATGATTCTGTGTTATTCACATTATGATGCAGCTTTGTTCGGCAGCTGCAGTCACAGCGAACACAGTGTGTGTCCGTTTGCGTCACTGAACAGAGATACTGGGTTTACTTTAAAACAGCGACTGTGTGTTTCAGACTGACAGCGTGACGTGATCTGCAGTAAACTTAAGGAGCGCTAAAAGTGATAAAGTTGAAATAAAAATGAGCAGTATGGCAGAAACGAGTCATGTTTTGGTTGCAGTGTATTTATTGCAAAACTGTTTCTGTAAAGATTCATAAATATCATTCACACAAACAAAAAGAAAGGCTTGATACAAACTCTACTTCCTCCCTCTCGGCTCCTGCTGAGATCACAATATCCTGTTTTTAACTATCGTCCTGTCCATGTTGACCCCACCGACTTCCTATTAATAACATTATTGCAGTTCTCTCATTCAGAATCATTAAAGAATTTTTACTGTCACTAATTTTATTACACCTGTTAATTCTAAATACTGCATTTTAAGAAAAATACCATCAGTGCTTTTGCAAATATTTCTGAACTCTTTACTTTATCAAAGTTAGAATTTTAAATGTAACATTGCAACACTTTAAAAACTCCGTTTGTATGACCGAAACAGAGTAGAGCTGAGACCTGATTTAACACAGAGCCTAACATAAAGTTTCTTCTTTCTCCCAAATGAGATCACAGGATGGCGAAGGTGTACTTTAAAATTTACTCTTGTGCTTTAATTGAAACAGCAAACTAACACAGTTCCGCATTAGCACTGCTTGCTATTTAGCCTCCTTTATTTATTGATATAATTCATTATTTATTTATTTTGTTTTGACACATTTGGTTCCTCAGAACCTGAAAATCCAGCGTCATAAAAGAAAAACGTTTTTCATCAAACATTTCTCAGCCGTCTGTGCTCATCAGTGCTTAAGATTTTTGATAAATCTTTTTATTCAAATACTCAAAAAAGTTTAAATATTTTATGTATCAAAATCAATTATTACAGTTTCCGAAGGTCAAAGAATAAAACACATGACATATACAATGGACAAAGTTTTATTTAAAAAAGCATATAAAAATGACTTTTATATGAATCAGATATTTGAAGTGTAACATACGAACAAAAACGTTTTTATGACATATTTTACACACTTTTACAGCAGGTGCACACACTTTTCCTAGAGCACCTGTACGCCACCGGAGACTGGCGGCTCTCGGTCGGAGGTGCAGGCTCGAGTTTGTCTGCAAAGCTGCTTCACATAAAAACCTTAAAACACTGTTAGAATTTTTCTAGTTGTTAATCTTTCTGCTGAGTGTCAATTTAGTTCAGTTAGTTTGTTACTCTGCTGTGTACAAACTACATGTGTGGCTATTAAGAGTTGTGTTGATTATGAGGATGATGCTACTTTATTGGTTGTTCTCTGGCGCCCTCTAGTGGGATTTACCGCACTGTGCTGCCTGGTGCAGGGTTGCTCTCCCTGAGTTCTCTTTTGTTGTTGTTGGTTCTTTAAAAGATTTGAACAGACCTCAGGTGTGTTTGCCTTTACCTGATACCTGTGCTGACTGCAAATGTCCTCGTGTTTTTCTTCTGTTTCGCTCCCTGACAGACAGTTTTAAACGTTAACAAACGAACGAAAAAGCATTTTCATGCACTTGTTTTTGTGAGTTTCTACATAGTTTTCACATGAATGGAAATTTGACAATTTCTAAAACTGTAAAAGTTATAAGTTATAAAACTGTATTTCTCAATAAGTAGTGAATATGTTGGGATTGTATTCTGTTGTATTTACCTGTGAAAATGTGGCCTCTATTAAAATCAGTTATTTGTTTTATGTAAAAGAAAACGCACATTTGTGTCACCTTTGCTCACATGTCCTGAACTAAACCGATCATACTGTCTGTGAAGTTGTTCTTTAATTGTATGCACAGGAGTGTGTAGTGTTGATCACACTGGGAGGTAGTGGTGAAGATGGTTAGAACATTATAGGAACAAACAAAATTGAACTTTATATTATTGTTTAATGATATAATGTGATATAGAAATAACATCGAAGGACGTAGCAGAGCTCCAGAACTCCAGTTGCTGAAAGCTAAAGGTCCCGTCCACTCATATTCACATGGCCCTCTGTGATCTAAGCATGCTGACAGTTTTTAATACAAGTGTGAAAATGTGTTCGATACGTAGTGTTCATGCGCCCATGTTATACAGGCTGCTTTTGTCCATGAAACCAACAACCAACTGGATCCTTTTAAAATAAATTTGAGGTGAAAATGACAATAAAGGAACACTTTACACAGCCCACCTTTAAAGAACAAGTTAAAATAGCAAATAGGAAATCACATACGTGTCTTGTTTTATATCATTGTTTAATCTCATGTGACCTGTTCAGGCACTAAAGGAGCAGGTTTTGTAAAATCCACAGTTACATATTACATTTTTCTGTTGATGTCCAGTAACACGCACTGTTATTTCACTATGTCAGAAGTCAGAGTGAATTAAAGGCGGTTACTCTGCAGCAGCTCGCTTCCATTAATAATTTGAGAGGAAGAGCATAGAAACATCACACGCTCACTCACGTGCACACACATGATTGACCGATGACACGGCCAATCTGTTGGCCCTTTAGCTCGGTCACAGACATTTATTTGACCCTTTAGTTCGGTCAGGTGGAGCAGCACCCCGGTGATCATGTGAACTAACTCTCCTGCAGAGAGCCATTAAGAGAGTGTGTTTATCACAGCAAAATGTGTGTGTGTGTCGTGGGAAAGGTCAAAGTCAGCAGTGGGTTGGGTGTCAGGGTTCACCACACAGCATCGCTTCTAATCTCAGAACCTGAAATCATTCCTGGTTCTTCCTGAACTCATGTGAGCAGCTCGCACACAGCTGCCCTGCTGCACCTTTGATTTCACTGCAGGGTGGAAAAAGGAAGAAAGTGGTACAGCCTGAGATCTGGTGTCTACTGAATCACATGAGGAGCTGTAGTTTAAAGACTCTGTATGGATAAAATAATGCTTTCAACAATGCTTACTATTTATTAAAACTACCAATGAGACAAAATGTCTTCTAGGAGTAAAATGCAAACTTGTGTTATTACATGTTTACATCACATAATTTCATTTCTGTGTGGACTCCACTGATCTGATGATTAAATGTCAGTGGCTGTTAAAGTTCAGGGTAAATAAAGCTGAGTGAAGTCAGTAAGTTCAAATATATGAGGAGTTTTTTTACATTTAGTTGTGGTGCTGACAGAGTCTGAGGTGGGCTGTGCGGTGCTAGATGCCAGGCTATATTTGTACATGGATTCAAATATTTAAACTAGCTGAGGTCTGATTTCTTGGACATTTCTGAAAAGTAAAATCAGACATTTTTCATTTCTGAATCACTGAAAAGCAGCTTTGTCTTTATGGTAACGCACAGCAAACAGATACGAAGACTGAACATGTTACAAGAGGTTTAAGGTGAAAATCTGAAGTGTATATGAATAGATTTACTGTAGATGCTTTATTTTAAAAGAGCTCTTATAAATATTAAACATCCACCGGTAATGAATAAAAGAAAGGAGCAACAAAACTGCTCATGTTAAAGGAAGAACAGTGGCTGGAGATGAAAGCACAACCAGAATTATTGTGCAATAAACTTGCAGTTTTGTTGCCTTTGACATGTTTGCTTCAAACACAGGAGCAGGTGTGACTTTGGTCGGCAACATAGCAATAATACTACTACTAATAATAATAATACTAATAATATTACTACTGCAACTACTACAACTAATAACAATAATAATAATAATAATAATAATGATAATAATAATAACAATAGAAGTAAGTGCATCAGCTATGAATCTGCTACCAATTTGTAGCTGAATGGGTCAAGTTGACAGTTAGATGTAGTCTGTTTGCACTGCTTTGCAGAAATCACAAATCTACATAGACATGAATTTAACATTAAATACACATTCACACATAAACTACTTACACTAGTCGAGTCAGAACCTCACAGATCTGAAACAGGAAATCAGAAATTCCTCCACATTTAGTGATGTCGTTTTTGCAGGATAAATTTGCTCGGCAACTTTATTCTTATAAAAAAATAAAACCATCAGATCTATTTCTGTATAACAACCAGTGGAGTCGAGGCCTGTTGCAAAGAAAGGCGTCGCAGACGAGCTGCACTCATCCACACAGACTCACTCAGACTGATTGCGTCATGTTGGCATCTGTTTGCATTTATTTTATTAGATGAGAATTATTTAAACCTTTGTGATTGTTTATAGACAGGTTGTTTTTTCATGTGAGCCAAAGGCAACGTATAAAAGGTGGATGTAGACTTCTGAAAAGTGATGCCAATGCAGATGCGCTGTAAACATGAATTCTCTAGCAGACCAGCAGGGGGCGACTCCTCTAGAAGTCTGACTGTATAGAAGTTGAGAAAATGACCCTGCTTGGACTGTGACCTCATTAAACAGTTTCCTGATGTTTACGGTCTCATTCTCAAGTTTGAGTTCTTATTAAAAACAACATGTTGTTCATTTTATAAATTATGGCCCCATCAGAGTGAAATACAGGACATGCTTCACTGTGGCTTAGCTAATTGGCCATATGAGCCTCGGTTTCTCCTTCAGCTCCACCCTTTGCTCGTTACATCTGGCTGCAGTGTCCAAAAAACCCCACAAAATCACAACCTTTTTGGAAGTGTCTAGACATAAACAAAAAATTAATAACGCAGTTAGCTTTGTTCATTATCTGTATGGAAATTCTCAGCAGAAAAGTATGAGAATCAAAATACTTTATTAATCCCTAAGGAAATTATGTTAGACACCACAACTTGAAACCAACGAATACTAATGTTGATCCATAAATGATGGTGTGTAAATTCCTTCTCTCACCCTAACCGATAGCCCCGCCCCTCCCTGAGCCTGGTTCTGCTGGAGGTTTCTTCCTGTTAAAAGGGAGTTTTTCCTTCCCACTGTTGCCAAAGTGCTTGCTCATAGGGGGTCATATGATTGTTGGGGTTTTCTCTGTATGTATTATTGTAGGGTCTACCTTACAGTATGAGGCGCCTTGAGGTGACTGTTGTTGTGATTCAGGCACGTGCAGAGGGGGGGCGGAAGGGGCTTGAGCACCCGCCCCTTTCCTGATGGGTGCCCAAAGTGCCCTTTTGTTGAGGCAATTTTTTTTTTAAATTTTTAATTATTTTTTTTTTAAATGTGTGTGTGCGTGTGGAGTCCTGTCTGTGCCCCTCAACAATAATATTTAACTATTAATCACATTTTTGCTAAATAAAAGGATCTGGCTTGCATCAGTCACATGATCACCATTAACCAATGATCGCCCTTGACGGCAGAACGCGCTGGTTACGAGCCGGGAACAGCTCACAAAGTGCATGCGCATTTTTTGCGGTCCGGAGCTGTAGGAGAAACACAAATGAACTCAGAGACACAGACTGATGCGACAAAACCAGTAAGTAGCTGTACAGCGCACACTGTAGTCTACAGCACACAGGAGTATTAGCTTATTACGTACACGTTGGTAAGCTGTCTTGTGGCAACTGACGAACTGAAACAAATGAGCGTGCTGTGTGTCTAACAGCGCGACAAACTTTACCTGTCCTTTTATTAACTACACAAGTAGTCCTGGTCATAGCTGCTGGCTCACTGGGTAGAGCTGTCATGGGTCTGTAGCTCTGTCACCGTTTTAGGGAACATATTTAGTTTTAAAGTAAGTTACAGGGCTTTTCCTGCCTTTCTGGAGGGCTTATATTTCACTAAAAACGATCTAATATGCATGTCCACATAATAATAGATTATTATAATTATAATATTTAAAAAAACACGCTGTATTTTAAAGAACATACATTAAGAAACAGATTATATTAGATTTATATTTTAAATAAGACAAAATGCTGATTTTACAGCAGCAAAATTATTGTATCTCTACAGTTTAAAAATGTAATAAGCTTTCTCCCTGCACAGAGTGGATAGTGAAACAAATGGAATCATCATAAATACATTATTATACATTTATTACTTTTTTTCCCTCATTGCTTTATTATTGTAGCTCTAGTAATAAATAATAAGGGAAGGATTCTGGATCAGCACCATGATGGAAAATGGTGCCCACAGTATATACAGTATTCTGAAGAAGGTCTAAAATGTCACTGTGTGTGCGTGCATGTGTGTGTTTTATGTATATGGATTTTTGAATTATTACTCATAATATAACATTGTCCAGACATGGCTGGTAAGGACATGAGGAGGAAACAGTAGGAGCTGTGTGAGGCTACTAAGGGCAGTGGATCCCTCAGCAGCTGGATTACAAAGAGCACAGGTAACATTAACACATGTACCAGTTGTTGGAGAGGTATTCCAGTATAAAAATAATAATAAGCACAACTGAAATGTTTTGCTTCTATAACATTTTTCTGTCATCATTTTATTATAGATTAAGTGTAAGAGTTGTTAAGTGTGGATAATTAAATAATAGTTTATTGCAATAGCAAGTTGTGCCTTGTTCTCAGATGGACAGCAAGTGGAGAGTGATAGATGAGATGAGGGGATGGAAGGAGGAAGAGAGGCAAAGAGTGATTCACAGGCAGAGCCTTGTTTATTTCTCAGTTTTTTGTTGCCTTATGGTTCCAAGCGCTGTCACCAATCTTTGCATTTTGTTATTATCTCATGACACTTGTTTAATCAGCTACCATCTCTCCTATGGACTTTTTACAGTCTACAGTCTCAGATCAACACAGCCCTGCCCTCCAGCACTATCAGCAGCAGGAACAGCAGCAACCCCTCAACAGCAACATTGTACCCATCAGGTAAAACATAGGCTACGTTTGCTTTGCCTCACAACAGTGATATAGTATGATGCGATCCCATATTAGATTCTTGATGAATGTGTGTTGTTGTTATTCAGCCTGGTTCAATGTGCCCCTTTTTAGCTTTGAGCACCCACCCCTATAAACGTCTCTGCACGTCCCTGTTGTGATTTGGCACTATATAAATAAAATTGAATGGAACTGAATTAAATAAGCAGCTGATTTCTTACAGTATATTATTATTTGTTATGTTGAGCACTTTTCTCTCTGCTGAAAATAATTGGATAAAATCAGACACTGCAGGTTAAAAACGTTCACAAAGCTGCAGCAGCATCAGCCTGACGTGGGGTCAAACAAGTTCACTTTAATTTCATTCACAAAATACAGCAACACCACACAGCACAATAAAAACAGCAGCAGTTTTGAATTTAAACGCAGTGAGAGAATCAACAGTCTCAGGTCGGCTGGCTCTGTAGTTACAGCCTGGTATGAGCTCGTACCCTCCACACAGGCGCCTCCTGGCAGCCCTTTCTCAGTCCGAGCCCTCTGCTGGCCTCTGTGCTCCTGCTTTGCTCTGCACCGCCTACTCCTCAACTCCTCTCCAGTCCAACACCCGTCAGCCTCCTGTGCTGCTCCTTATCTTATCACCAGTGAAGTTCCTTCAGTCCTTCATGTCTTTTGATTTGATCCATATGTATGCATGCAATAACAAGGTGAACTAAAGGTGAGTAAAATGTTCTGGAGAGAAGCAGGAAAACACAATATTCACACAGTAGTGACTAGGGTTGCCAACCGTCCCTTAAAAAACGGAATCGTCCCGTATTTAGAAACAAAAGTACACGTCCCGTATTGAGCTGATAAGGGACGCACTTTGTCCCGTAATACAGTGAGAATCAAAACTAGTCTATAAATGTTAATGGAATTAACGCTTTGTTTGAAAACATAATTCCCAGCCCCTCTCCTGCTTTGTGACCAATGAGCTGACAGCACACTTATGACAATTCGAGTTTGACAGTTCAGATTACCGCTTATCTCATTGGTCGAGGAAAGGTCGCTTACGGAGAAAATACCGGAAGAAAAAAGATGACCACAACAAGAAGCATGGCCAACAGGGAAACAAACGCCGACACTGCGGTGCAAGTCTCGGACGACAGTACACCTTATGCTGGGCAGACACTGTGCGATTTTTGGCCCATTTTGAGCCGATTTTTCAGTCGTGCGACCGTTTTGTTGATCGGCCCGAGTTTGGCCTTCATCGTGCGTCGTTCATCGTGTAGTATACATGGGGTAACGAGAAGCGATTAACACCTCACGACCAGCTCCCGATCATCAATCGCTTGGTCGGGAGGATTTTAAACCTGTTTGAAATCCTCCCGACCGTCGTGAGGGTGTCACCGCAGCCGCTCACACTGCGCACCCGCAAACACATAAATGTCGGTGAAAAAGACGGAGTAGCACAGCAGTGCAGCGTGTGATCTGGACACAAGCGATGGAGGCACTTGTAGAACTTTGGAAAGCTCATCTGAGTCTTTTCGATGTGGCATCACAAAATTATCACGACCACAACAACCGTGAAAATAGTTGGATCTACACCACTGCTCAATCACAGCTGCCTGATCAATGTTTTTCATTAGCAATTTAGCAAAGTTGGTGGTGGTGGTGTGCGTGTCTATGTGAGTGAAAGACAGAGAGGGAGAGCGAGCGACAGACTTTCTGTTATAACCTTCATTTTTATGGACGCACAGTGTGAGCACTCAGGCCGCATCAGAGCATCGGGCCGTATAGTGTGAGACCCTGCATCGTGACCTAATCGTGCAGTTTGAGCTGAAGCTGAATAACACGACTGGAAAAATCGCACAGTGTATGCCCAGCTTAAAGCTATTGTTACAAGAATGTGTTTCGTTCTATTGTTTTCTATTAATTTATATAATTTTAAGTTAAGCAGGACAGAGTTCTTTTAAAGAAAGATTTACTTATATTCTCAAAAGTTAAGCATGACAGGCTTCTGTTTAAGAAAGAGACCTGTTTTATTGTGTTAATGTTGTCATTTTGAGCTAAAAATAAATGGCTAAATGATCATTTGTTTCCCATATGGTCATATCACAAAGAATATGCATCTACTTAAATCAAATTCAAGTCAAATGGTTAAAAAAATAATTTCACACACAAAAAAAAGAGCTACAAAATTCACCACACTGGGAAGGGTGAAGACAACTGGGTTGCCCGGCCTTGGCCACGAGGTGTCCCTTATTTATTTTTCAGGGAGTTGGCAACCCTAGTAGTGACTGCTGTCAGTGTCAGTGATGGTCTGTCAGAGCTGAGGAGGAGAGTAAAGGAGACACAGCAACTATGAATATCTCTGTCAAGATAAAAACCAAGAAGCACATTGAATGGAAAAAACAAACTGTTAGTTTGTTTAGGCTGAGACCACAGTTTGTGTTAAAACAGATTATTTAATAAGGTTAAAGGACCTTAGTCATTAGAATTACAATAAAAAGCAAATAGTGAATATGAAAATATGGTAATACTTTAAAGAAATGACTTTGACACTGATTTAAAAAAGGAAACAAAGAAAGTTTAAGTTTCTTCCTCTCTCTGATTTTTGTAGCTAACAAAGGCGCCATCACTAAGACTCAAATATATCTTTAAATGACAGATTCAATTTCCTTTGACCACCAGAGGTCACCTGACAGTATCAATACATCAATGTGCTGTAACACGCTGCTACATAAATATTTAGTTTAATGAGACGACAGTTTCTTTTAGCCCTTCTCAGGCTGCAGATCACAGCAGCGAGGTGTTTTTCAGCTAAAATCAAAAAATACTCTGTTAGCGTGAGACACTGATGGCTGTGTGATCGTGTGAGCTGATGTGCTTTTTGTCTCAATCACATAAAGTTAACACAGTCTGAACAAAAGAGTTTAAGACACACGAACAGCAGCAGCATGTGTGAAATGACTTTGGCCCTGTGTGTGTCTGTGTGTGTGTGTGTGTGTGTGTGTGTGTGTGTGTGTGTGTGTGACTAACCTTCCTGGGCAGTATCCCTGTGGGTCGATGCTTCCTGACAGGAAACGGGTTCACTTTCAGGATCAACAGTCCTGCTTGAACACATCTATACCTCCACACTGCTGACCTGAAGCCCTGACATACATCCCAGTGTTGACCGCACCCTCATTATAAAAGCAGACCCTCACCAAGCCAGAGCTGTTGTGCTTTTATTAATTACACAGTGTTAATTAGTGAAAGGTTTTGCTGTGAAAATGTTTTGTTTTGTAATATTTACATTTAAATTGTGTATGTGATCCTTTATGATCAGTAATAATATTTTCTTACTGATCATTACACGTGTACAAAGCAATGAAATGCTTTTGGTGTTATTCCACAGGTCAGGCTGTTTTTTTCTGCTGAGAAACTTTTTATTTGCTGGCAAAGCTCAGAATAAACACAAAAATCATCAGCTAATGGAAGTCAGGGCACGATTTGCTGGGTAGGGGGTGGGGAGGTGTCTACATGTCCCTCCTTCTGCTTAATCCTATTCCCAATGGGCATAACATTTATTCTCTTAAAAGACACTGATGGTGGGGGGATGATCATGATCACTTTCCAATTTATCTTTTCATTAAGTCACTAAACACTGCTGTAAAAATATCACTAAATAAAAATGAAATTAAACGTATTCAGAGCATCAGGAGCCCGTGTGTGTGTGTGTGTGTGTGTGTGTGTGTGTGTACGGGTTCTTACTATACTGGTGAGTAAAGTAAGTAAGTAAAATTTTATTTATATAGCACCTTTCAAGATAAAAATCACAAAGTGCTTTACAGAGGCAGAAAACAGACATTAAAATCCAAAACAAAACAAAATTAACCAAAAGCGAGTTTAAACAGATGGGTTTTTAACTGCTTTTTAAAAGACATGACTGAGTCCACAGGTCTCAAACTCAAAGGGAGCAAGTTCCAGAGTCTGGGAGCCACTGATACAAACGCTCTGTCACCTTTTGTTTTTAACCTTGTATGCGGGACAACCAGCAACCCCTGGTCACAAGACCTCAGGGACCTGCTGGGGTGATAAGAAAGAAGAAGATCACTTAAGTAAGTTGGAGCTACACCGTGCAGGGCCCTATAAGTCATGATTATGATCTTAAATTGGACCCTGAACTTGACAGGGAGCCAATGCAGCTGAATCAGCAGGGGAGTGGCATGGGAGTGTTTGTGATGCTTTGTCAGAAGCCTAGCAGCAGCATTCTGAACGCCCTGCAGTCGTTCAAGGGAGGCATCACTTAAGCAAGTAAACAAGGAATTACAATAGTCTAAGCGGGATGAAACAAAAGCATGAATAATCATTTCCAATTCGGAACGTGACACAATGGGACTCAGCTTAGCGATATTTCTTAAATGGTAAAAACTGGTGGGGACCAACAGCCCTCATTTAGGGTAAGGATTATGTCAATAGGATGTACCCACAAGTAGTGCTGGGCGATATGACGATATATATCGTGTGGACGATAGAAAAGTTTCTATCGTGCCATTTGTCTTCTATCGTTTCTAACCCGAATTTTACAAATTATTACATAAAATATATCATTAACCCTTTAAAACCGGTCGGAGCAGGCAAACTCCGTTTTCCCTAACTATTTTTAAATCCCTGTAGAACTGTAACCAGGTAAGGTAGCGCAATAATGTTTTTTTTGCATATGAAACCGTAGGAGTTGTACTTACATCTTATTCCATTAGCTTGCCCTAGGTCACGGTTTCCTTCCACACATAGCTTTGCAAAAATTGCATAAAAAGCACTTCCAGCAACAAAAACATAATATTCCAGAAACAGGTTTTGCCGATCCGATCAGCTGTTCATAACACTTCCTACGCTGGAATATAACTCAGCGCGAACTATCGCATGTCCGCCATTACATGTCCGAAACCGGAAGTGATGTCATTTTCGCAGAAAATGTAGTTTTTTAAGCTTCAAAGCCTATGTTGGTGTTTTTAAAAGTCATGTTTGACTTTATGCTCTTCTGTATCGTTTCTGGGATGCTTAGAAGTCAAATTACACTGCTGTAAATCGTTTATTTTGATGCACATGCTGTGTTTTTGCAAATTTGCATTTATTTATTTTCATTTTTCCTGTAGTATATAAAAATTTGTGTATCTCAAAAATAAAACTATGAAGACACTCAAAATAAATCAATTTTAAGATAAGCTCTGGTGGACTTGGTTCTATGGTAGGTCTTAAAGGGTTAAATAGCCTGTGCAAATATATTAATGTTGTCTTCTCACTTTACATACTCTTAACTTTATGCAAGAGAAAATAAAGTATAAAAAAATGACATTTTTCACAAAGAAACTCTGTCTTGTTGTTTTGCAACATGGTGCTGCTTTACGTGCACCCGGATTTGCGACATGCTTTACAGTAACTCAAAACAAAGACTGCACCCTCTCCACTCGCTGTTTAAAGACTGCATACTTTCCAGATGACCACAGGTCAGGTGGTATATCGTGATATATATCGTTATCGTGATATAAAATAATTCATATCGTGATAAATATTTTTTCCATATCGCCCAGCACTACCCACAAGGATAGTAAACCAGACGTGTGTGTGTGTTTGTGTGTGTGTGTGTGTGTGTGTTTGTGTGTGTGTGTGTGTGCGTGTGTGTATTTGTTCGTGTGTGTGTGTGTGTGTGTGTGTGTGTGTGTTCTCTGAGGGGTTTCTGTGCCATTCATTTCAGAAGTCTGCGGGAGGATGTGAAGGTCAAAGGTCATCACAACACACACACACATATTGTCTGGCACGACAATATGTCGTGCCAGTATTTGCTAGTATTTCACAGAAGGGCTGATGTTGAGTTTTGTGCTTCCTGAGTTTAAATCGAAGGTTTTTCTGATTACACAGAGGAGAAAATGAAAAAAGAGAGAAATGTCGTGATCATTCTTCCCCCAGGAGCAGAGCCTTTATCCTACTCTGTGTGTGTGTGTGTGTGTGTGTGTGTGTGTGTGTGTGTGTGTGTGTGTGTGTGTGTCTAGGATTTACTCTGCTTTACAGTACCTGTACCTAGGAGGGGGCGTGCCCACCTGTTCCTCGTTACCTGCACTTTGTGTCCCCGGCTCTGCTCGTCGCTCGTCGGTGCAGTCGAACAGTTCAGGCCAAAGCTTCTAAAAACTCGCTGTAATATCAGAACCTGCTGAACGTGTCCAGCTCCGTCCTCCAGTGAGTCTTTTCTATGTTAGTTGTTAGTTTTGTTGTTTTGTTTTGTTTTTGCATCCTGTTGTTGTTTTCAGATTTGACTGATGACGTCTTCATGCAGTTTTAACCAGGCTACAAAATAACTCTGCATATAGGTGGAGATGGCTGAGTGGAAAGACTGACTTCATTTCACTTTGAGTTTGCTCTGTGAGTTTTTCCCCCAGTTATTATTTTTATTCTTTCAGCTTTTTGTTTGTTTGTGTTTTTGCTTCTTTTCCAGTATTATTTAGATTTTGTCTGTTTTGATTTTGGTTGACCTCAGTAAAATTTGGGGTCATTAAGCAAAACAAGACAAAGAAAATATGATGAAAATGTTCTTCCTTACACAGTACTGCTGAGCTTTGTCTTGATCATTCTGTTTATTCATCCAAACTTCTCAGTTTGCCAACTTAGATATAAATGTTCCCGTGACATCTGTTTGCCAGATGACATTTTGCACCTTCTGTACCCGAGAGGAAAACTGATCTGGCACTGACAGGAGTCTCCTCTTGTTAGATGTTCATTTCTTAAAATCTTTCAGTCCTGTTGGCTGTTTGTAAAAGAGCAACTCTGAGATTTACAGGTTTCAACAAAAAAGATGCACATGATCTCAGTGATCAACAGTAACTGTTCATCCAAAACTTTACATCGGACCCTCCCCCAAAACCAGCTGTTATGTAACAATGGCAGAAGTCTCTCTCACCATCAGCGAGCTGTCGTATGCTTGGATAACACTCTCAGTGGGTATTTCCACATCCTGGGGATTTTCAGAATCGCAGCAGTTTGAGACTTGTTTGACTGTTTGATGATGATGATGGATTATACTCGCCGTGAGCTCATAAAGCATTTTTCACAACATGGTACGAGGCGTTTAATGTCTCCAGAGGCTCGTAAATACTTTCAGCTCAGATACCTCAGGTACCCAGACAGTCTGGGTACCTGAGGTAACTTCCTCTGATATGCACACAGTTACTCAAACACATAAACACATGCAGTTATAGTCTATGTACACATGACAAGGAGCAACTTCCAGAGCTGGAAGATTAAGCCAAACCGGAAGTGCACAAAATGACAGGAGCCTAATGGGGATGGCTTCAAAAGCAGGTCAGTCCCCAGACTCCCATTTTCAAAGTTAAAGTTAGGAGGTGAATGCTGTATCCGTACCTTTTGGGGGCAGTTTTACGGAGTTAGCTGACAAATAATATGGCTTTCTATGAGATACAGGCCATCCAATAAAGTTTGTCCTCCAGTTTTAGTGAGTGAAACTTTAGTTGTACAGACTGCACTATTGTTTCACCTGTTCATGCTGTTGGGAAATACAATACAATACAATAAGACGGCGCTGGCACGGCTGGCAGCCTTAACCCAATTTCCCTCGGGATGAATAAAGTATGATCAATCAATCAATCAATAATAATAATAATAATTATTATTATTATTATTAATCAATCAAACTGATCTGCTGAAAAATCAGGGTGGTAGAGGTAGTTTATTTGCTAAAATATAAAAAATTATTATTGTGGTGAAATTAAAATTGTAGGATGCTTTTATAAGGTGTTGAAGGAGCGTACATATATACATTGATACTGGTCATTTTAGCCTGTGGCTAGGTGGTTGCTAGATAACATGACAACATCATAAAGCAGGTCAACAACCAGACCTTCTTGGGTGATATTTAGCATTCCTCTGTGGTTAGCTTCCTCCAGACAGATTCCAAAAGACGGACTAAAGCTGTGTGAAATCTCATTTTGGGGCAAAGTCAGACAACTTTTTAACCATTTTTAAATCTAATGTGACTGCTTATTCTACACATGCAGTTTGTGTGTCCTGTGATCATTTATATTACACATAATTTAGATTATCTTGACACGCTTCAGAATAACTGAATAAATAAGTGACTGGAGGCTTTACCAATACGGCTGCAAAGTGCAGAGACGTGTTTTTGGAAGGACCTTTCTTCTCTGACACAAACCGACACACATCTGTTCACCTTTTCCAAGGATATTAAACTACATCCCAAACTGAATAAACTGAATTGTTAAACCTAACCTCATCCTCCAACTTAATGTTCCGACAACATCAGCTGTACATGTAGACACACGGGAGCGATATCACCCTCTGATGCTGTTGGACAAACACACATACCACAGCTAAATGGTTCGACTGTCTCTGAAACACCAAATAAAGCTTTTCATTATATAACTGAGACGACACAGAGACATTTCCCCTCGTGGCAGCAAACAGGAGGAATGTACATCTGTATTTGTTCTTGTCACATCTGCACTGAAGCTTGTTTGTATGTCGGATGTTCAGGCTGATCCACATGGACAGAAACTATGTGGAAAGAAAAAGACAAGACAAATGATCCCCGGTCACCTCTGGTTTGTCCCAAAGGGAATTTTATTATAGCTGAAAAATATTTAAACTGATCAAATAATTCATTAACTCTTAATGTCATTCTCTTACTTGTTGATGTTCCTGGAGTTTCTCTGTTATTTGCTGATAAAAAGTTATACCTAAATAAACAGGCCAATGAAGGCTGAAGGTTGATGGCTGACTCAGGTTTGTACAAATGAGCAGTTGCAGCAGCTGATAGAAGGAAAAAAGCAAAAAGGTTCAAACCACTAAACAGAAAGTTTTCCTTTTGAAAATCATTTGAAAGCATCCTCAGAGAAAGCATAGTTGCTAAAAGAACTTGTTTCCTAATTTATCTGAAATCTGATATATTTCTGAGCTTTACTGTAACTTTCTATAATTTACAGTCATGTTAAAAAGACATAACTCCCTCTATTGATACTAAGGTTTTACATATGTGGACATGTTGTTATTTATTTAGCATAAAGCCAAAATGCAGAAGTAGTCTGTGAAAAACCAAACACACACCACACACACATTTAGTAGTTCACAGAATCAGCTCCAGTAACTGTTTTCTGACTTTATCAGTTTCTCACATTGTTGTAGAGGAAATGTTGCTTCAGTTTATTGACTTCTGTGAACATTTGTTTATGCACAGCTCCTCTGAAGAGCTGACCTTTGGGGTCATCCTCCTGTCGAATATTTTGGTATACAGAGGAGTAAATGCAGTGGCTGCAAAACAAACACCCTGTACTGTCCCATCTCAGATCTATCACCGAGCCCTCCTGGACTCTGGAGTTTGCCTACAAAGTGCAAACATGTCTGTAGATGTTGTGTTAATATTGCATTGCACTTCAATATCATGACTCTGCAGGAACTTATGCCAGGTTACTTTTTGTGGATTTTAGTTGAACATCTTCATCCTGGCTCTGCTGCAGAACGAGCTCTGCAGCTGAATGAGGCTGCTCCCATCTGCAGCTGGATGACTGACTTTCTGTCTGACAGGAGGCAACGTGCAAGTCTGGGCAGGCATATCTCAGACTCTCCATCAACACTTGTTCTCCTCAAGGCTGCTTTTCTTTCTCTATACCAAAAGCTGCACCTCAGTCTGTCAATCTCCTGAAGTTTGAAGTTAACACTGAGTCATAGCACAATTAGGAAGAAGAAACACAAGAAGCCAAGAAGTACCGAGGGCTGATATACACTATATATAATAATTAGTCCTCAAACACTGAAGTAATTACATATAAATAAATAACATTAAATAATAAAAAATTTTAAGTGTTTTGTGCACCTGAGCGTTACCCACACTTTACTGTAAACTAGACTACAGTCAGATATGAACTGAAGCCGAGGTGAAGTGGATTAAAAGTGTGAGATTGTGACAAACTGAAACTTTATTAAATACCAAACGAAGCATCAGGTCTTCATCAGCCTTTACTCTCCAGTCAATCACAGAAAACACAGGTGCTCTGAAAACACACAGCTATCCTATCATCTGTACTAAATCCAGCAAACGATGGACACGCCCCTCACGTGTATAATCTCTATTAACCATCATTAGCATTCCTCCAATATTTCCCATGCTCTGTTAGCTTCAAACAATTAGCATTCTGCTCATATTTCTCCAGTTGCTGTTCCAGGAGGATTTCTCACTGACAGCTGCTTTCACCACGGGCAGCTGAACAAATGTGAGCAGCAGGAGACGTCCACTGATGAGCTCTTTCTTCTGTGAGGACACGCTGATAGGGTCTCTCTTATTCGCTGGACAATGAGCGTCATCTGGTATCTTTGCTTGTCTTTTATGTGCTCTTGTATTTTGATATGAGCCTGTCTTTTCTTCTCCATATCCTCTCTGTGTTTTCTTGCGTTTTTTCACTGTGCTGCCTGTCAATCACAGTGATGTGGAGGTGATGACATACAGGAAGAGGAGTGTGCTAAAGCAGAGTGAAACTAGACAGTGGCTCCTTTATCCCACTGTAATACACAAACAGGGGGTTATGGGTCGCTTGGCTACAGCATGGAGGATATGAATGCTGAAACCGGGAGAAGGTCCAGGAGCCTCTATAATACTGCTGCTGTAGCTGCGTGTTTTCCTGTTGGGGGTTCAAACCTTTCCACTAATCCTGTTTCTCTGACCTTTCACCTTTAAATGAATGTGTACATTAAACACTCTGAACTCAGCCATAACACTTAATCTAATCCTAACCCCTTTACTTACTGACATAATGTCTTAAAGCCACTTTGGATCATTTCTTTTTGAGGTTTCTGATGTGAAGTTACAAGTTGATAAATTTGAATGTTCTTTAGAACCTCGTCTTTCAAACATTTCTGCCTAAAACATAAGGAAATCAGTCTGGAAATGCACTGATAAAAACAGTTCAAGTTCTGCACTTGTTCCTCCTGGTCGTCCTCGCCCAGCACGTTGGTCCAGACCAAAACAGCTGAGCTGGGAGATTCGTCACATTGGCTGCTGTGAAGCATCAAGCTGAGTGTTTTCATCTTGGTGTTTTGATTCTACTTCATGCTCATAGGCTGTCAATCAAACCCTGTTTGTCCTCTATGACTGCAATGATTTACAAAACAAACTGCGTGTGTGAGCCCTGTGATTGGTTGGCATATTTAAAGCGTACCCTACTGCTACCCTGTGATGGCAGGGATGGTCTCCAGCCACCCTTGAACCTGAATTAAATAAGCAGAATAAAATACATGTTGCATTCATTAAGATTTGAAACTAGTGACTGAGCTCCTAGTCTTATTTGCTGGGCTCATAGATGAAAGCAGCTCAGGAACGTTTTCTTGTACATCTTCGTGTCTTTCTGTAACCAGAGGAGTTACCTGAGCTGTCTGTGGGCTGTTAGTAATAATAGAATGAAAGTAACTGTTTAGACCTACAAGTTCTGTCCATCACTGATTTACAGTCTTTGACAGACTGAATTGACAGCTGGTTTCTACACTCATGGAGCTCAGATGACAAACTTTTATTTTATGATCTAAAACCTGCAAAACTACAGAAATTCACATAATGTTTTAGCACTTATGTAAAAATGTTATTATGTACACATACTACCATGTTAGCATGCTAAACTTTATATATTTTTTAAAAAAAATAGGCAAACTGTCAAATATTGAACTAATTTTTTCAAACATAAATCTCCAAAGTTGCATAGAAAGTGTAATATATCATTAGTAACTTATTTAGAAGTCAGTCCCTGTAACAAAGCTGAAGCCCAGCCCTGCGTGGCTGCGATCTGTGGCCACTGCATTACAAACAGATGTGTTTCTGTGAAATCACAGAATGAGCTCAGGAACAAAACTGCTGTCAGTGAACAAAGTTTGTTGTTGAACAAATACAAATGGAAAGACACACAAACACCACTGCCCTCTGTGGGTGTGAGCTCATTTAAGGAGGACTTTAAGTGGGGAACAACATTTTTCTACTGAAGCTTAAGTGGAAAACTGTTTGGTCTGATCCATCCATCCATTTTCTGACACTTACCGGGTTTGGGTCACGGGGGCAGAAGTGTGAACAGAGAAGCCCAGACTTCCCTCACCCCACGGGGACCATGCATCTTGTTATTGGGACACACTGTAACTTGCATATCTGCCATTGTGTGCCTCTGATAATGAATCAGCCAACAGGGAGCAACATGTACGCTACCATCCAGATGATTTCTGTGTCTTATTTCAGCAGTGCATTCTGCATGTGTGCAAACAGTATAACTCAAGTCCAGCTGCTAAAGTGACCGACTGGCTGATCATTCTGTCACTAATTGAGGGAGTTTGACACAAAAACAAAGGCTTTCTTTTCTTTTGTCCTACTGCTTAATTATAGTTTAAAAAAGAGCAACAATTTTATTTTATATTATGACAGGCTGTCTTTTTGCTTCATTCAGTGTTAAAGTTTAAGGTCACTGAACTTTATATAACAGAGCGAAGGAGGTTGAGGCATTGAATGAAGAATAAAGGTGTTCTTATAGATGGGAACTCATAAAATGGGCTCTTTCATATAGTCTCCAGTTCATCAGGATGGAGGGAAAGCGTGGTGGGCGTCACTGTTTTGGGCACGTGAATCTCTCAGTTTGAAGTTTCTCCCACATGACTGAGATTAGGAGCCAGTGACCGTGTGGTCTTGTGTTTCTGCCCGTTTCCTTCCTTCGTTCTCTCACACATATTTGTATTGTTAATGATGAGGAAGAGGAGGAGAGGAAGGGGAAAAGAGTGCAGGATGAAAGACACGTTCTGTTCCCTGCAGAACATCAGACACGTGAGGCATGAAGGTCAAGGTGAAGGCTTCCTGACGCTCGCGTGGCTGGTTGAATTAAAAAATGGCTTCTGTACAATGATGCACATGAATGCTCTTTGAAGGGAGACTCAAAGTGTGCACTGCACATGATGCCCTGTGAAGACAACACAGCCTGTCGGCGTGACTAGCAGCAGAACTACAACTACAGCCAGATCAACAATGACTGAACAATGAAAAAAGTATAAAATAGGTTCACATGACAAATGAATATGTCTCGAGCTTGGATTCTGAGGTATTACTGAACATAAGAAGTGTTTTTAAGGCAAAAATATCCACAGTTATTAGATAACATTAACTGTGAAAAGCTTCAAATAATGGTGTGATGTTAAAATGAGTCCCAGCATTTTATCCACTAGTGTCAAACATAAGGCCCGGGGACCAGAATCAGCCTGGAAAATACTCTGATCTCACTGGACAGCTTTAAATGTGAAGGCATGCATAGATTTTGGTCTTTTTAACTGAATTTTCACAAGTTTTACAGTTTTTCCCACAGATAAAGACCCACAGCCATCCACACTACACCAAATTCTCTGTGAATGAATTAAAAATTGTAATATTTTACAATAAATTGTATATTTTAAATTATATTTTATTATAAATATATTTATTTATAGTCTGAGCAATGGACTATCAGAATCTTTTGTGTAACTCTACACGTTTATCTTGTATTTTCACTGGTCCAGCCCACTCCACATCAAAGTGGGCTGTGTGTGTCCCACCATGTTAATGACTTTAACATCCCTGCAATAAGTTTTTATGATTAGTAAAAGTGTAACTAAGATTATTTCCTATGTGACGTCTTTGATTCCAATTTCAATTGAAATAAATGAGAATAGTATGTGATAAACTTTGAAAGTTTTGTGAGGTTTGGCATGAAAATCATTTGAAAACAGTAAATTAATTTGTTTATTTGTTTTTTATTCCTGCCTGTAGTGCAGGAAGACATTTACAGTGAACTATAAGGGGAACATATAAGGTGATTATTAGTATAACAACAGATTTTTAAGCGGAATATGATGTAGGAGCAGTCTGCGTTGTGATTGGCCAGTTGGTACTGTACGAAGGTCTGGTGGTCCCTGAGTTTCTCAATCAGACCCTCCCTCTCTTCACATCTTGTTTTTGTGTAGCTCTCTCTCTCACACACGTTGTTGCTGAGTTCCTCTCAGGTCATCAGATTAATATCTGCCTGCTGTTCTTCAAGAACAGGTGCAGTGAAGTCACATTTTCACTCAGATAAAAAGAAAATGCAGGCGGGGAGAAATCACTGCAGCGATGCAGCTTTAACAAATATGAATAAGCTCCAGCTTATCTCCCTTCCACGCATATTAAATCAGGTGACTTGTGTTTTTTGGATTGTTGCTTGATCTCAGTGAAGAATGAGCTTCCACAGATAACGCCCGAACTCAGGAGAAGTCGCCGTGTTAAGAATGAGAAGTATGCGAAGGCTGAAAAGAATGAACTTTGGGGTTAACAATAGAGCGATACGGCGATGTGGGAGGTCCTGCCATGCCTCTGTGATGATCCCCTGCTTCACTTGGTGGGAACAAAAGAGCTTTTGGTTGTTTTTTTCACCCCAAAATTAATTACTTTTAATTTTACTTCCAAGAATCAAACATGCAGCAGGAACAAAGTGTAGAAACAAGTCAAGTGAAATCAGATTTGCTGGTTTGGTGACTTCAGTCGTAACCAGACACTTTGATTAACAGTCAAATTCCAGTCTATTTTCTTCTGCTTATCCACGTCAGGGTGGTGGGGGGGCTGGAACCTATACCCGGCTGAGACACTGCAGACAGGCTGTCGCTGGGCCAACACAGACAGACAAACATTCACACTTACAGTCAGTTTGGAGTCACCGGTTAACCTTACCCCATCTGTGTGATTGGAGGTGGAGTACCTGGAGAGTTTACAGAGAAAAGCCCCAGACTGGATCAGAATCAGTCAAACTAAATGATGAATGTGTGATGAATGTCCACTTAGTGTCTATTATTAACTTTTCTTCTTCTTTTGCTGTGGGGATCACCACGGCAGATCATCTGCCTCCATCTGACCCGACCCTTAGCATGCTCCTCCTTTTCTACCTTCATGAATCTTCTCTCTGTTCTTCCTCTTTTCCTCCTGCCTGGCAGCTCCATCTCCAGCATGTTTAGTCCAGTGTATCCACCCTCCCTCCTCTGCACATGTCCAAATCATCTCAGCCTCGCCTCTAACTTTGGCTCCAAACTGCTCGACCTGAGGTGAAGGACTTATTTCTAATCCTGCTCACTCCCAGTGAACATCTGAACATCTCCAGCTGTTTCACATCACCGTTAACTCTGGACGTTTCTGATCCAATATGGAAATGTCATTTTCAATCATCCATATGTTCAACTTGTCACTGATTTTGTACCTATGCATTATGACATAAGATAACAAATTTTACATTAAGTGATACAATTCATTATTGAAATGCATATTATTCTGTATAACTTTTAGTTTAGTTATTTAAAATACATTTTAATGCTAAACAACTTGAAATAATACTGAAGTAAAAAAATGTACCAAATGATTTCTTGTCTAATATTCTGATTTCCTGTGGGTCTCCACTCTCCTCCACCTTGGTCTTAGTCCAGTTTGTGCTGCTCTATTGGGAATAAAATGCTAGAAATATCACTAGTGTGTAACATGTAACACAGAATAATATTTTCACAAAATTTTAATATTTATAAAACAAACTGGCCTTGTTCTATTTGATAATTTGACATGTTTTATTGTTTTGACTTTTCTACACTCAGATATTTCTTGAGTCCATCACTCACCGCAGCAGCGCCTCTGCTGACACTTTGATAACTTGAACTGTAATTCTTCCTGTGGGTTTAATATATTTACATTAACATTCACACACAACCAGTGAGAGACTGACACCCAGACTGTTTGTCACAGAATATTGGGTTCAAAAACTTTCCCTCAGTGGGCAAAATGGGAAGTACATCGTTTTACTTTGCTCTCAACACACATCCATGCAAAGCCAGGAACACTGAATTTAGAGATTAATTTTTTTAATGGACAAGGATAAAGTGATGTTTAATGTTCAGTGTCCTTCGTAGACTCTGTGGTGAAAGTCTCTTTATCGGCCTGCCGTCAGTGAGGTCAAAGGTTAGAGTCAAGCTTTATTAGCACCTGGTTTTAGAACGCAGCTGTTTTGTTCCACAGGAGCTTTAATCCAACAAACCACAAAGTCATCCTACAGTCTCTGTCTGAACCTGCCAGATGTGTGGGCAGCTGCTGCTAATCTTCTTTAAATGATCACATGAAAATATTCAGATGTGATGAAAGCTCAGGTTTTATCTGTTCTTATTTTGAATAGCTGCCTTTATTACCTAAGAATTGTATATAAAAATATTAATTTTCCTTAAACTCACATATGCAAGGATGTAGTGATTTATTTTTATTAATGCCAAGACTTCTTCCTGCCAGCGTGTTTTCATCAAACTGCTGATCCACTGAGATCAACACAGCTGTACATCCAATAAGTCTGTGCTTCGGTTTTGGTGTTGAAAAGTCTCTTTTTTATTAGTCTCTCACTAATTAGCAGGTAAGCAGATTAACAGTTGTGATCACATCTGGCTCCAAAATAATAGTGAGACTGAGGTTGAACTGCTTACGTGGAAGCTTCAACAGAGAGACATCAGTGACATCATGGGGCGTCAGCCATTCTTTTTTTCCCCATCTCCTGTTTCCTGTTAACACTTGTCTAAAGCTATTAAAGGCTTTTAAAATATACAATTTCTGTCAAAGAGCTTTGTGCTGACGCCTCGATTAGAAATCACAGATATGAAAAGTTCATGTTAGTTTCACTCACGTGACCGAGGAAAGTGTTTTCATTCATGTGCACTCGTATCCATGTAAAACTCTTACTGAGCTTGAAGAAAACGCTTTAATTTTAATGTGCAGAGCAGATGGAAGGAAGGTAATTATGATGTCACACCTGTCTCCAGTTCAGCTATTTGTACACTTTTTGTTTTCTGTGATTCCTGTAAACAAACGAGTTAACTCTGCATGAAGAGGTGAAAATTGGCTCTGGTGAACTCCTGATGGATGGTCTCCAACAGGATGTCATCGTCTTGTCCTCCACCCATCCCTCCTTCTCTCTTCCCTCCTCCGGCTGTCATTCGGGCCGACGGGGGCGGCTGGAGCTCAGGCGTGTAGGTGAAATTGTAGGAGGTGCGATAAATCAGTCCATCCAGTCGGACGAGAGACAGAGGGACGGTGATGACGCGCCGCAGACAGCGCCAGCTGTCGCTGAAAACCGAAACATCAGGAACGACGCAGAGCAGAGATTTGGGAGACCTGAGAGGAAAAACAAGGACATGAAAGTCAGAGCTGCGGTCTGGAAAATAAAGAGAAGACAAACTTGGAAAGTTGCCGACTGCTGTAAATATGTGAGGAGCAGGTCGTCACTGGAAGCACCAAAAATGAACCAAAACAAATGAATGATGAATATAAAAAAGTTGAAGTGAAGACCTTTTTAAAGACATTAAACTTAAAGTGTAACCCGTCTGTATAAACTGTGTTATAGAAAGAGGCAGGATGAAAAAAGAAAATACAGTAAAAGGTATAAAAATGTGACACATACAAAGAAAAAGAAAAAAATGCAAATGTGAAATTTTTCTATACCTAATACTTCTTCAGTTTCTCCTTTCTGAGAATTTGAAAGAAGCTGTTTAAGTTAATGAGCATAAACTAAACATAAACATGTGGCTGATACGAGGTCTGAGCAGACAGCAGACATTGTGAATGCCCTTTTAGAAAATATTTTATTTGAACCTATATTGCGCCTCTGGCTGGCCTGGCAGGGAGGGATCATGTTTCTAATTGGCTGCAGTTTCTTGCACAAACAGCACATTGTGAACGGCTGTTATTCACACACACCGCTGCAGAGCTGCGGAGATGTTTGCAGAGTCTCGCTTCCTCTCACTGAGACCCTGACTTACGATGCCTCAGCACTTCAGGTGTGGGATCTGAGGTGGATCCTGACGTCAGAGGCCCGTTTTACTTCGGTTTGCGTCACATGAGATTCTGTGAGAGCACGGCTGGATGTCAAGTTTCTGTGGTGTAAATTACAGACGCCCACATAAGAGTTAGAGGGAGGATTGTTCCCTGTGAGCCAAGCTGAGTTCCTCCTACTGATGTTTGGTTATAACATAAACCTCTTTATACATCGCTCTGGTCCAGGCTTGGCTCGGACTATCAGAGCGGATGAAGACGGGTAAAGTGGAGAGTTTTTTATATCGAAGATGCTCATCATATTTTCCCAGAGTCCTGAATTTTATTCTTGAAAAAAATATGGAGCATTTTTCTATTTTCAACAAAAAATAATGAATAAAACAATTTTTTTTAGAAAATTCCTTATCAAACTGTGAAAAGTCCCTCCAGCTGTGAGCACAGAAGCTCCGCCCCCTGCAGGGTTTCAGGCTATATAAATTTAACAGGTTAAGTTTTTAGGTAAAAGGCGCCCTGTGACACTATTCTCCAGCTTTATATTTCTATCCTGCTGAAGCAGCTTTCCATGATTCAAAGTCAAAGTCGACTTGTGATTGTTCGCTCACTTGTACATGGTCTCTGCTTCGCCGTTGCCAAACCAGACTTTGAGATGAGGAGTGAAGTTTTCTCCGTGAATTTCCAGCATGGCGACGTGTCCGCCACCGTTCACCTGCAGGAAGAAAAAAGGAACTCTGGATCTCCATTTCCAGCTAACAGCACATTTTTCTCTTTTTTAAATAAAAAAGTAGAAAACACATGAGAACCACACAATGTGAAGGTTTGTCTTGGCACTTCACCTCTAACCCAGTGACAACAGGAAACGGGCTAACTGGTGTCGTGATACAAGCCAGTCCCTGATTGAAGGTGAACTCTACGACTTCCACCCCGATGATGGTCCAACAGGACCCGTCATTCAGCACCACTTTGCTGGGATCTCTGACGCTGAACGGGGCCTGAAGGGAAGAAAAAGATGGAGGAGATCGTTAAAAGGAAGAAACACGTCAACAGGACAAGAATGAAGGTGTCAGCTGGAAGAAATAAACAAAGGCAGGTGGAGGACGAATCGAAAACAAAGACTGGGAAAGAGACGAAGAAGAGTACCTGGTACTGTATGATGGCGTCGTTGGTTAGACACAGATAGGCGTGAGGGTTGTCTCTGAACTGAAAGGCGCACTTGTGGAGCTGAGAAACGGGCTCGTCCACGTCTAAGATGGCGTGCTGCTTGTTGACCTTTCGGATCACCTGAAGGCGAAGATGAAGAACTTTAGCTCAGACAGTTTTGAATAATTAAAGTATTTTCCTCAATAATAACAACTTAACTGTTAGAAAAAAAAGGAGCTATCAGGCATGAGATGGAGGGTCACTGTCAGTGTTGGGCAAGTCACTTTGAAAAAGTAATTAATTAGTTACTAGTTACTTCTTCAAAAAAGTAACTGAGTTAGTAACTGAGTTACAAGATTCTAAAAGTAATTAGTTACTTGAAGAATAACTATTGCGTTACTTTTAAAAAATGTTTAACCCTCTGGGGTCCAGGGTATAATTGGCCATTTTAACTACTTTTGATTTTCCCTCTACATTTTACCTTTAAAAACTGTTTATCTGCCTTGTTTGGTATAATTATTTTCAGCACAACCTCACGTGTCTGAATTTATAGTTATGTTTTCATTTTGACAGACTGTATTAACACAATTGATCTAAAATCAGACAAAAAACATAAAATCCGAGTAGACAAACTTATATTTTTTACTGTAACAACCACAAACATGTTTATTGAATCATATTTCATAACTTTAAATGCAAATATTCTTGCTTCTGTTACACCCAAATTTCCCCTTGTGGGACAATTAAAGGATTATTTTATTCTTTTCTATTCTATTCTAAATATAAATTGTCAATTTTAAAATCCTATGCACAAGTTTTGCAAACAACAAAGTTATTCGCATCCATTTACCTTTTACCCCTTTTATTTATAAACATTTCAAACTATTTACAGAACAATCAGCTGGTCTGCATTCAATAAGATAACACACAAATTATTTGGCCACTCCAAAAAAATCATTTCTGTCCACTATAAAGGAGAACATCACAGCCTGATACCTGCAGGTCTGACAGCAGCAGGTGTATCACCTCTGTTTCTACCTGGAGACAGCAGTCGCTCATTGTTCTGACACACAACACAAAACTATCCACAACACAACACACTAACTACACAAGACAACACATTAACTACACACTCCAA